>NC_034608.1:87870998-87902771 GCF_900095145.1 Mus pahari
AGGAGGAGGAGGAGGAGGAGGAGGAGGAGGAGGCGGCAGTTTTCAAAAGGTTGAAAATCATGGGACCTGAATTTGAAGATATCTAAAGTACTCTAGGGTTCTAAGGTCTGAAGAAATTCTCTGCCATGCTCATACCTGACAGCAGCTTGCCTCAAAGACAAAGTAAATATGTGGCCTCCAATTGTCAGTCCAACAAGAGGAATGTCTCAATGTCTCCAGGTGATGGTTGGGTATGTGCATAAGTAATGGGCATTGTTCAGCTTCAGCTTCAGCAAGCGCTGCAGGTTCCCCTGATTCTCACACTGCCTGGCTACTGTCCATAGGACTAACAGATGCAGAGAGAAGAAATCTGAGATCACAGAAGATAGGGAACTCTTCAGATCACTGATGACCCTTCAAGCATTGTTTCAAGCTCCTTGAATGTGAAACAGTTCCCTTCAGTTCCCTTCAGTTAAACAGCTCAGCATGCTTAACTCTAATGCTACAATGTCTACAAGGAAGCCAAGGTCTAACAAGGACTTGGAGGGCTCCATTCTCAGGAGAGATACAATAAAGATTCAATGTACACAATGAAATAGCCCATGCAAGATACCAATACAAGCAAGAGGGGAAATAGGAAAGTAAACACTGACTGGTTGCCTGTTGCTATATGGGTATGGTAACCTTCACTTTAAAGTCTAGAAAATCCAAAACTCCCCTTGCTGTTTCAGAAATGCATACCTATGTGTGTGCCTCGGGGAAAGACTGGGAACTCCCTGAGAATAAGGACAATGCCTTTACATTACAGTAGCTTTCATGCCACACACAGATTAGACATTCAAATACTATATACATGGATGTGTGGGTACTAGGTAAGTGAATGGATAGGCAAGTAGATGATGTGGGCAGATGGGTGGGTGAGTGGGTAGATGGATGAATGGGAAAAAAATGGATACTCAAACTGCCTTTGAAAGCTCGGCCTTGATTTAGCAGGAGGAATTAACATCAGGATTTAACTAGTCAATCAAAGTCTACAGCTTTTCCCCAGAGGCTCTTGCCTACATCACTCCATACTTACTCATAGAATCTAAAGTATTCCCTATCCTACAGTCTTTGAGCCAGAAAGTCTTATCTAAATTTCAGCTGTGCTAACATGGGGCTCACCCTTTGGGCCCATCTCTCTGGTTCTCCTACCAAGTATCTCTTTTGATTACTTTCACCCAATTCTGCTCCTAATATGAATTCCTGACCCTACCTCATTTCACTTCATGGCTTCCAAATTGACCATGTTTACTGCATGGCTATGACCAGCACACAACACACTGGAGGCATGTCTGTATCCTAAAGTACTACTGACCTCTGGTGTAGACTGCAGTGGTAACCATCTCCATGCAGTATTGTTTCTCTGCTTTCTACTCTGTAACCAGGTCTGCAATGAAACTGACTCACATTTAAATCCAACTCAGTAAAGAAACTGCGAACATCAAACTCATAAGTGTTTGTTCTATGCAATGAGACTGCAGCTCAACAGAGCTTGACCTTCTCTTCTTCCCACCCTAACCTTAAAATAATTTTAACCACCACAAAAAAAAAAAAATCATTTTGTTTAATTTGTCTGGAGACATGACAGAACATCCTGTGAAGATTGTTGGGTTTTTTGTTTGTTTTGTTTTGTTTTCAAAGTGACATTGACATAACTTCACCTCATGGTAATAAGTGTCTTTAATCTAAATGAGTCATTTGGTGGGGACAGTGAGTTTGCAAAACTGCACATGACTTGATCCCTGCAGGAAGATAAGGGGGAGGAGAGAAAGAGGTATTCTGTTGGTAGCTGACAAACATTTAAAACAATGAGATCTTGGTTTTTGCAGCATGGTTCATTGTAGTGCATATGGAAAACAGAGGGAAACAAGCTGATTAAAAATTCTGAGGTCAGTTCTCCCTGAGTAAGAACCTAGTCACAGCACTTCCTTGCTGTAAGATATAAGATAGGTCATCAATAGGGTAGACAAGACAGCCTGGCCTTGGTTAATTCACCCAGGGTTTGGAGGTTTAAATCATTCAATACATGTCTCTAGGTCGATCCAGAACTTGGCACATAATAAGCATTCAGTATCAGCAGTTATTACTATTTAGAGAGAGCCTTGTAGAGATTGGTCCTATATTGTAATACTAGTCGGATGTGACTTTTGAAATTTAATTTAAACGAAATTTAACACTTAGTTCCTCCTCAGCACATCTTCCTTGCAAAGATATACTAATTAGCCATGGGAAAGAGAATGGTTAAATCTGTGCTTAAGGTTCTAGGGCAGAGCCATTGAGGTATGGAGTGCGTATGCGCATGTCTGAGTCTGGGAGCGTATGTGCATGTGAGCATGAGGAGCTGGGTGCCTGTGTTTACCAGGAACACTCATGGAAATATTTACCAGCACCTGTGTGCTGTCAAGACGTACACAAGCTGCTGGGGCCAGTTCATTAGGTTTTCAGAAAAGCCAGGGCCTCACCTGTGGCTGGTCGTTGCATCATATAGGAAGAACTTGCTTCACTCTGGCCCCGTGGGACACACAGGAATAGATTTGAGAGACAGGATGACATATAGGGAGAGAGACACGGCAACTGGAAGTTGAATAAAGTGGAATAATCTTGAAGGAGGTGCTTGGCCCCGCCTGTGCAGGACAAAGCATTGCACGTTGCTGGTCTGGTACCCACAACCAACATTCTGCAGTGAGCAGGACCAAAGGGGAAGCCTGGGAGGCTGTGATGGAGGGTTCCAGAGCATCTCCTGCCATCCCTCACTCATGGCTGGTAGCTACTATAGCAGAGAGCACATAGACAGAGCCTTTCCAGCACACAAATGTTCTGCTAGAAAACATTGTTTCAGAAATAAAAAAGTAGCCTGAATTAGAGATTTGTGTGACTTACGTCTCAATTTTCTCATCTGTAAAAAAGGAATAATTGTAACCAAATTATTCAATGCTATTAAGTATTATCTGCTGTGTAAGTGTTGAGACAAGCTTATAATAACCGTAAACATGCACTAGATCGTAGCCTAGAATAGGAACACATGGGAAAGTACAAGAAGGATAAACAAAATGATTATGAAAAAGTACTTTCCATGGGGTCAAGTACACAGCTTGCAGTTGGCTCATTTTTCATTATATATTAAGAACATCGAGAATATACTAGGTACTCTTCTGGATAACAGAAAGAGAGATGTGAACAAGAGCTCTGTCCTTGTGAACTTACAGTCAGAATAAAGATGCTGCCCTTGCTTACGCAACCATATCAGCAACACACAAATTCTACTACCCACTAATGCCCCCAGCAATGGAAAGTGAAGATAAGGAGTAATGCTACCCATGAAAGAGTGCATAACAAAAGGTACTATCATGGACACGTAGATGATTGAACAGATGGACAGAGGAACAGACAGCCAGACACATGGGAATAAGCAGTGACCTGGAATCTGGATGGATCTGGGACCATGTATCCCCTGGTAAGTGGATAGGGCTAAATTGGGACCCAGTTACCAACCAGCACTAATAAATTATCATAAAGCCATCAGCAAATAACATCACATATAAAGTTTCATCATTGAATGCAGAAATCTCACAATCTTAATGACTGGAATATATATGGCCTCACATACATGCCCTCTGGCTTCTATTCTGGGCTCTGCTCTGACTCACCCTGTCAGCTAGGGCTGCTCCCTAAGCAGAAGAACAAACTCCCTTATCCTCGTCCTAAACACACAAATATATTCCACAGCCCAGTATGCCCAACTCAGGTCCCAGGCTTTCTTATGGCTTGAGCAGCATAGTCTAGGAATTAGGAAGAACTCTGCCAGGAAGCAAGTATGCCAACCACTTTTCTTCCTTCCAAAATCTAAAGTTCATGGATATATAAGGACCTTTTAGCTACACCACAACATGATAGATGGCACCCTTTTAAAACAAATGTGAGGTGGAAACCAGAGGGGTTCAAGGGCCAGGCTTGTTGTTAGAAAATAACCAACTCTCAAGAGAACTTACTTGCTCTGCATGAGACTCACATTAATCCTTTCTGAAGACAGCACCCCAAGTGCACAACATGCTTCACTAGGTCCACTCCTGTAGGTTACCTCACAATGAAGAGCAAGTTTCTAGAGCATAAACCCTTAGGAATCACAAACAAATGCTATCCAAATCACAGTAAGCCCAAGAATTTGGAAGAAATTAGTACACATTCAATGCATGCTGAGACAAAAGAATAAGAAATAGACTTCAAGTTCTTAGTGCTGGAAGAACCTGCAGTCATCTGGTCTACCTGTACCTTTCTAACCTTCAGTCATAGAGCCCCAGCCCAATCTTCACTACCCTCTTTGCAGTCTCTTGCATACCACTTTTCTATTTTTACCACAACTATATTACTTCTCATCCTACTTTAGGAGCACAATATGTATGGAAATACAGTACAAGAATCAACCACCTCTATCATGCATAAAAGCTAGCTTCTAAATAGTTACACAAGACAGTTACTCATTATTGGTTTAAGTGTCTGGAGAACACCAACTTGTAGTCTGAGGAACTGACCAAGGAACCCATTTATTTACCAAAATAAATAACCAAGGATGAAGATGCTAAATATTAATGCTAAATATCATGCTTCAAATAACACAAAATTAGATGATATCTGAAGTTCTTTTTCTGTCCGATAGCATAAAGGGTTCTTGCTAGTCTGAAAAGACAGGGTTATTTCCTAAGTGACCTGAACCCATTTCCTTACACATCTTCCCTTAGCCCACTGCACCCAAAATCCTCCAAGTCGTGGGCTCTCCTTGCAGAAAGCCTTCATAGACTACCCTTAGGCTATTTCTCTCATATATCAAATCTCCCCATTTAAGAAAGAAAATGTATATTTTAGCTGCCTCATGCCCTCAGTTGGATAAAACAGAAATCAACAAGTTTGTCAAATTCCTTGCATTGTGTATTTTATGCATGTCTACTGGATAGTACTCAGTACTTACATGACATTGACCCTGACTGACTCTCAAAGTCATACAAATGATTTTTGGGTCTTCAAGGCATATGAATCAACCTCAGAATTAAAGATGTTGCCACAGACCACGATGAGAGCTGTGGGGAAAAAAAAAAAAAAATGCCAGGAATTCAGGACCAGAATAAGGATTCCAGAGATAGAGACATGTGATGCAATATCATGAACTGGCTCCAAAATTAGCAAAATTTAGACAAGACATATAAAAGGGGAAAGCAACCCCTCCTTTCTGATCAGGGCTTATCTCTCTAGCTATCTCCTCAGATATCTTTCTTTGTAGTTCAGTTTAGTCTAGAGCTCACTGAGTAGGCCAGGCCGGCCTGCAACTCATAGTAATCCTCCTACCTCATCCTGCCAAGGTCTGAGATCAGGCATGTACATTCATGCTTAGCAGGAGCTGACCTTTTGTGATCCACTAAAGATCCCTGCAGTGTTCTCCACAGTTCCAGTGGTCCCTGAGCAAACAGATACTTGATCTAATCCTTCAGCCAGCTTATGTTCCCGATTCCCTGGGCACTGACCCAAAATAGCACTTTCTGGGTTGGTATTAAGTATGGCAGAGCTAAAATTAGTGCTGTTTCCACACTTCTCTGGAGCAAATCATCCCAAGTGGAATGAAAGTCATGTTTCCATTCTGACTGCAAAGTAACCCTGGAATTTGGGGAACCCAAACCAACTCATGTGTACAATGCTTTTCAGAGCCTTCCTGACACCTTGGGCCCCTATCTGTGTAAGCAACTACCATGATCATGTGCCCATAAAGAGACACAAAACATCAGACAAGAAAGGCAAGGAAAGATGTAACAACCTGACCCACAGCTAGACTCACATGTGCCACAAGGACCTCAGCATTCTTGGGTCATGTTAGAGAAAGGGAATGTTCTTTCCACTTGATGCCAGAAACAGGAAGACCAAGGAACCCACTCCCCTGCAAGCCATCATACCATCCAAAGCTAAGAGTAGACATGTTCAGAAAAACATCTCACCCCACCCTCCCAGCCAAAGGCAAGGATGAAGTGATATCAGTTTCTCCAGTAGTGGTTGCGACTGCCTCCTTCTAGGATCTCAGCCCCCAAGGTAAGAGTTCAGATGTGTATCTCCAAAGTAGATGTTACGGTGCCAACCACTAGCACTACAGAATGCTACCTGATTTGGGGACAGGGTACTGAAAATATAATTAAGGTGAGGTATACTGAGATAGGATATACCCTTGGCTCCCATGGCTGGTGGTCTAAGAAAACAGCAGGTACAGAGGGAAGCATGAGGATAAATAAAGTAGAGTGGAAATCAGTGGTGCTTCCACTAGCCAAGGATCACCAAGGACAGCATTAAGACACCAGAGGCTAGAAAGACAAAAGGAAGGACCCTTAGTGGCCCTGACAACTCACTGGGCCTCAGACTTCTAGCCTCTTAACTGGTGAGACAGTAAATGCCAATGGGTCTGAGCCACTCCTTTTGTAGCACTATTAAGTCCAGTCCTAGGAGACTCGAAGTCCTCATTACAATGTCATGTGACACATCTGGGTTTTCCATGAGGAAACTGAGTCCTCATTAACAGCAAATAACACCAGCAAACAATACCGATTGTGATCCTGAATGCTTTATACATTTACACAACCCCCTGAGTCTGTGTCATGATATAGGAAAGGAAACTTATTCCAGAGAAGTGGATAACCTTCTTAATAAACTTGCTCAGTGTTATTCAGGTTGTATTAGTCAGGGTTCTCTAGAGTCACAGAACTTACGGATAGTCTCTATATAGTAAGGGAATTTATTGATGACTTACAGTCTGCAGTTCAATTCCCAACAATGGTTCAGTAGTAGCTGTGAATGGAAGTCCAAGGGTCTAGCAGTTGCTTAGTCACACACGGCAAGCAGGCAGAAGAACGAGAGCCAGACTCCCTTCTTCTAATGTCCTTATATGGTCCCCAGCAGAAGGTGAAGCCCAGATTAAAGGTGTGTGCCACCACACCTTTAATCCCAGATGACCTTGGACTCAGAGATCTCCCTGTCATAATCTTCTGGATTCAATCACCACTGTGTCTCAAGATCTCCATACCAAGATCCAGATCAGAAACTTCTATCACCCAGTCTCCAGATTAGGTTCACTGGTGAGCCTTCCAATTCTGGATTGTAGTTCATTTCAAATATAGTCAAGTTGACAACCAGGAATAGCCACTACACAAGTCATACATGATAAAATCTGAATTAAAATTCAGACCCACAATCTATGTTCCTACCCAGCTATAAATGCCTAAATCAAGAAGTGACTGAGGAAGACTTACTCTCTGGTAGTTGGCTTTCAAACCTATTGCCTCTTTATCCATTTTGTATTTATTCCACTTCACAACAGAATGCTCTACACTAGGTAACCACACAAAATAATTGTGGTTATACAAACAATTGATTCAAACTGCAGTGGCTTCTTTACATCCCATAATTTCAGTCCCAGTCCATATAACAACAGATATTAGAAAAAGAACTTAGGCCTCTCCAAGGAAACAGAGAAAAGCATCTCATCTCTCAGAATGTTTTTCTGTATCTTGCATTCACTTGACATTTACAGTACATCTATGATGTGCCATCCCTGTGTCAGGAAAGTACACAAGTGACAGTCCCCAGTCACTCTAGTAGGGCACAGAAAGGGACTCGGGAAGTACCAGAACTGAAAAGTCAGAACCAAGGTGCAGGTACAGCACAGGTAAGGGGGGGGGGCCTTCAGAGCAGGGTATGGAAACCTCAACTTTCATTTGCAATTTTTCTAACACTGCCATAATATAGTAAGACATGACATACCCATACAGCATCATCTCCCGCACTTCTCTCTCTGCACCTTTTTTCTAAAACAAGCTTTTATTTGCTGAATGAAGCATATTTGTGGGGTAGGTAAACTGAACTTCAGGCTTTTGCTTTATTTTTGGCTCTATAATGAAGGACATTAAATTAGTTGATCACCTTTAAAAATACTTAAGAGAAGAGCTAGGGAAGTTCATAGACAGCGAGCAATGGTTACTGGTTTTGTGTCAGCCAAACTCCTCAGGAACCAGCAAATCCACTCTATTTCCAAATCAACAAATACGAAGCAAAAGCACAGGAGAAGATAGGGAAGATCTAGAAGGCAGAGTATAAAATCAGATAGCCATTATCTTTTCCTACACAAAAAACTGTTTTGACCATCATGTCAGCTACATGGCAGAGCAGAAATAAGCAACACACCCTTAGACTTGACCCTGACTTCAGTAGTGACCTCATTAAGTGGGCATTTGAGCCGTACAGTCTTTCTTAGAACATGTGAGCAGAGAGAGGGCTTAGTGCCTTGCCCAGCACAAGGCAGACATGTGATCTATGCTATCCGTGGTTATTATTCACCAAGTCTCCACCTAAGAGTTCAACATAGTGCTAGGAAAAATAAGAGGCAGCTGCCCTACCCCTTTAGCACTACCATGGCCACCACCTCAAACTGCATCACTTATGCTCTTGAACCTGAATTTCCACTTGAAAGCGCCCTAGCTCTTCAGTAAGGACTAGATGTTAAGCAGAGAGCATCCGAAGTCCTCACCCAGCTCCTGCTGGGAACTGGAAGAGGAGCCAGAGCAGAGTGAAGGAGGCAGGGTCAAGAGCTGACTGGCCTAACTAAGGAAACAAGCCTCTTCCATGAAAGCCAAACTGTTTTAACAAGTCTGGCCCACTCACCTCTGCCCCAGCTGCTCAGGGAACCATGAAGGCCCTTAAGGAAAGGGACTTGGCCACCTTTCTCAGCCAAGAGGACAAGATACTAGCAAAAAGAATCCACACTGCTGGAACGCTGCTGCTGGCTTCATGTTTAGTGTTATTATTCCTGCCCTGTCCACAAAAAGCCCTTGGATCAGCCCGAGTTCTTCTTTTTTTAACTCCTCCAGCACTCCATGGAGGCACGCCTAAATGAGTGAGCATGAGCTCTTCCCGGACAAAGGAGACACATGGTTGAGTTTATTTGTGTTGACTTTTCTCAATAGTCTCAAAGGGAACACTAGGCTGGAAAGGCACTAACAGATAAATACATATCTACCTGGGGGACCTGGCTGAGAAGCTAGCATGTAGAAGGTAGTATTATCTGGGTCTCAGCTAGGGAATCTCACCCACACAAACCCCCAGGGAGCGGCAAAGAAAGCATGGTGATAAGTACATGAGGTGGAGGTGGCTGTATCTATAGTCAGGATGCAGAATGAGATGTAAACAAATGTTCAGCTCACTTCCTACCCTTTAATCAGTTCAGGATGCCAACTCACTGAATGCCTCTGCCTGAACTCAGGATGGGTCTTTTCAATGCAATTAAGCTAATCATAGTAATCCCTCACAGGCATGCTCAGATGTTTATGTCCTAGGTGATTCAAAATTCCACTGGGTTGACCATCAATATTAACTGCAATGGGGAGTCTTCCAGATAGAAACATGCCCTGATAAATCTTGGGGAAACCCCAAATGGTTCTGCCACCATACACAGGAAAACCTGAAGTCAAGTTCCTCTGGCTCAAATCCTAGCTCAGCTTCCTACTGGCTGTGGCAGAATGGAGCAGGAACTTAACTTAGCCTGCATGTACCTCAATCTCTCTGTCTAGAAACCGTGAATAATAAAGCACCTTCTGCTCCAGAATGTTCCAGAATCTACAGGCAGCTGTCTTCCAGTTTTATGAATGTTTAATGTACATCAAACCTTCAGTGGGCTATTGTAAGTGCTTTACTCTGAGCAGTGAACAAAAACTGAACATATTCAAACTGTTGTTAGTGATCCCCATTCTGCTCAGGATCAGAGAAGTTGAGAATCTTATCCAAACTCATACAGCTAAACAGAGCATCCAGGACTCACTTCCTCTGCTGTTCAAGGAAAAGAAACCAGGCAGTTTCTACTAGGATGCTGATACCACGCCCTGAGGCCAACACAGGATAAGCTGTGCTTTCTGTAGCTGGGATCATAGCAATAAACTATACTGGCTTCATTTATGAGAATCCCTGCTTCCAGAAAGGAGATCTTATTTGGTATTTGGGGAGTTTAGTTCTAGTCCCAGGGGCATGGAGCCTTCTGTAATAATTGAGCTTCTTTCTGCCCACTCCCACCCCCATTACTCTGATGAAAGAGGAATGAAGGAGCTGATGCCAACTCTATGACGAGTTGCAATCTCTGGGTCAAAGAGGTCGGGAAGGTTTCCATCCCAAAATTGTTGTCAAAGCAGTCTGTGGCCTGGGTCAAAATGCAAAATATCAGCCAACACCTATCCTTGACTGGGGAATTATAGGAAGAGAGGGACACACCACAGAGAGCAAAGCTCCTCAGCCTGAATACATATGTTACCTCAACCATCCAAAGGGACTCTGGAGTTGAGGGAGGATGCCCTGAGTGACTGGGACTGATGTTATTGAAAATCCAAAGCCACACAGCAGCAGTCAATCTCAGTCATCCTGCAGCAGGTAAGTGACCAGGAACTTGAGGGGGCACAGAGTAGTACACAGCACTTTGGGCTGCTTTAACTGAAGACATTCCAAGCCTTCTGTGTCCCCTACTGAAGCTGAGGTCTGCTGGAAACTCTGGCATGTGAGGTGTGGCCATCAGTTCTGGGCCAGGAACCTGCCTGTCCCTGATTTTCAGATGCAATAGTTGGTTACTCATGGCTCTATGGCAGCCTCTCCCAGACACTGATCAACCCAAATGTCTTGGAATTGCAAACAAATGCAATAAAAGAGAATATTTCCAATAGTGAGGAATACAAGCTTAAGGGACCGCTCCCACTCTTCAACCCAGACCTCACAAGCTCTTTGATTCTTGGTTTCTCATCTTAGCCACAGACATGGGACTAGGTGATTAACCCTGGCGTAATCAAAAATGCAAAGCACAAATAATTGTACCCATATCGGTCCCCATGGTACCTCCAAGCACTGGAATTGATGAGCAGTATGGGATACTGAGGACCATCTACAGAGTAATAAATCAGGATGAATAACCCTGGGAGGGCCACAGGGGCAGTGGTGGAGGCCTGAGCTGTCTGTGGTTGTGGTAATGTTCTATTTATTGGCCTCCGAGTTGTTCACACAAGAACATGCCTTTGGGAAAGTCTACCAAGCTACACACTTCCTAACCTTTATTATAATTGCCTGAGAATGATTTCAATTGGCTGAGAAATGCCTCCAGGATTAGTGACAGACACCTCTAGCTGTGTCTGTGCGAGGACTCTGATCCAATGTGGACATCCACTGATGGACATGAAGTCTACAAAGACTGCCAGGAGGTGGTAGAAATGTCAATGGTAGGGCCTGGCAGAAAGAAGTAGGTTACTGAAGAGTAGAGTGCTTCTGAAGGGGAACATACCCCATGGTCTCCCCCTACTCTTCTACCCGTTTCCTAGCTGCCATGCAGTGCTCAGCTTTCAGGGGCCATGGTGTTTTGTCAGAGACTGAAAACAACAGAGCCATCTCCGAGTAGACCAAGATCTCTGAAACTCTGAACCAAAATACGTACTTTCAGCTTTAAACTGTTAATCTCAGATGTCCATCACCACTACAAAAGCCAGACATACCTACAGGGAGAGACCCAGATTAAACAAACAAACAATCAATCAAAGCAAAAGTCCACTAGAGATATGAACACATCCATTATCATTCTTTTTCACACAAGAATATATCCATGAAGTCACCATCCAGTGGTACAATCGTACCTGTACACTTCCCAAAGGTGCCCAAATTTTGGAACTCCAAGTATCTTCACTCACTCTACAAAGACATTCTGAGCACCAGATCTGTAACAGGCATAGATCTAGGAATGAACAACAATCAAGAAAGCTATTTCATTAATAAAGTATATTTTTTACTTTATGATCCCAAACACAGAGGAATAGGGACAGCATAAGAGGCTCTGCTTTGTGTGACAGGTATCTAAAAGGTGGAGCTGCAGTAAAATTAAACTTTAAGAATCTTAGGGCTGGCAAGATGGCTCAGCAGGTAAGAGCACTGACTGCTCTTCCAAAGGTCCTGAGTTCATATCCCAGCAACCACATGGTGACTCACAACCACCCGTAATGAAATCTGACACCCTCTTGTGGTGAGTCAGAAGACAGCTACAGTGTACTTATGTGTAATAATAAATAAATCTTTGAAAAAAAAAAAAAAGAATTCTGCCAAGAGACCATGGGAAAGGTCAACCAATAACAGGCCCAACTAGAGAAGCATCCCATGGGCAAGCACTAATCCCTGACTTTATTAATGATACTTTGACACCTAGAGCCAAACAGTGGATGGGGCTTGGGGACTCTTAGGGAAGATTAGGAGGAAGGGTTGCAGCCCCTAAGGGGGATGGATAACAAAGGAGAACACCGGAACCTGAAACCAGATGCTAAGTGAAATACTTTCAAATACTCAGTGCTAATCCCACAGGCAGACAAACAGAGTCGATTAAACTGGACCCTTGGGGCTCTCAGAGACTGAACCACCAACCAAAGAACACACACTCCAGCTGAACCTAGGCCTCTCACTCGTTTGTAGCAGATGTGCAGCTAGGTCTTCTTGTGGGTCCTGAGCAACTGGAGCAAAGGCTATCCCAAAAGTTGCTTCCTGTCGGTGGGATATGTTCTTCTACCTGGGCTGCCTTGTTTGGCCTCAGTGGGAGAGGATGCATCTAGCCTCACAGAAACTTGATGTGCCAGAGTAGGAGGATACCCAGGGGAGGCCCCACCTGCTCAGAAGAGAAGGGAATGGGGGAAGGGAGAAAGACTGTGTGGGAGGGGTGACTGGGAGAGAGGCAGTGAGCAGGATGTAAAGTGAATAAGTAAAATTAATTAATTAATTAATTAATAATAGAAAGAATGCTGCCACAAACCTTTAATCCCAGCACTTGAAAGGCAGAGGCAGGTGGAACTCTGAGCTTAAGCCAGCCTAGTCTACAGAGTGAGTTCCAGGACAGCCAGTCCTAAACAAAGAAACTGAAAGAATTAAGTTTCAGGATCTATGAAAAAGTTGGCTCATGTTAGTTAATTAAAAAGGATCCCAGGCCTAAGAAAAGTGGAACAGGCCTGAACAAAGGCATCAGGCTGTTAAGCCCCAGGGACTGGCCGCCATAAAGATAAAAGAGGAATGCAAGGAAGTCCCAGCTATCTCAGCTGAATTATGGGCCACCTGGGCCTGTGCCTCCCTGTCTCTTCCACCCCCTTCTGACTTGGGCCAAACACTAGCCAAAAGCCTTAGATAAGCACCAGACTTCTTAAATTACTGATGACCCCGACCTGCATGTACTAACGAACCCACTGTGTGCCAACTATGTCCCTACTATGTCTCTTATGTATATAAACCCCAAGCCTTTGAGTCTCGGGGATGCCTCTATCTCCTATGTGAGGTACGCATCGGCCCAGAGCTCCATTAATAACTGCCTCATGTGTTTGCATCAAGACAGTCGTTATCCGTGATTCCTGGGTGAGCGTCATCTCGGGTTTGGAGTGGAGGTCTTTCAAAACCCTGTCTCAAAAAAAAAAAAAAAAAAAAAAAAAAGCTGCAGATAAGACCAAGGGCATTCCCACTCCAAGCACTACAACACAAACTACCCAGTTCATGCCAAATGGAACCTCCAAGTGTTTTCCCAAGATTTTATTTTTCTCAAAGATTTTTTTTTTAAGTAATTAGCAAGGCTCTTGACAATTAGATCATTCAGGTTTAAACCTCCAACTGTATGGCTCTGGGCAATTTTCTAAGCCTCCCTCATTGAAATTGATCTCATTTTCAAAATGGAAGAAATAATTATTAGTAGGGTTCAGGAAACATTAAACAATTAACATTTCTAGCACTTACTACATTCTAACTATACTGCTTTCTCAATTTCTATGAATTACAATGTCCTGCCTCTCTTGGTGTGCTATCCATGAAGTTTGCCCCAGGCTTCATGCTGCCCCCAAATCCAATGACACAAAGCATTCACTCAATACTATATTCCTCTGAAGAAGAAACACAGAAGAGAAACAGGTGGTGCTATGATTTGAATATGAAACATCTCTCACAAGCTTAAGTGTTTGATCACCTCATATCCAGCCTGAGGTGCCATTCTGAATAGTCATGGAACCTTCAGTCAATGAAGATTAGAAACAGGAAGTGGATCACTATGGAGTGGGCCTTGAAGATTACTGGCCAGCTCTGCTTCCAGCCTGAGCACTCTTCCTCACCACAAGCCACAGTACAGGCTCTTGCCACCATGGGTGAAGGCCTAACACCATGGCTCCCCATCTTCAGTAGATGTACCTCTTAAACTGTGAGCCAAAATAAACTCAACTAATTGTTCCTTTTCGGGAATTTTCTCATAGCAATGAGAGCAGACTGGAAAGATGGGGAGAAAGGAGGAAAACTCTCAGTTTCCAAGAGAATCACTTCATCTTTGCCTTGGTTCCTATCAACCACACTGTTCAACACTGCAGTGTGAACCACTAGTAACTACAGAAACACTCAGTCCATTCAGAGTGGACCAAAGTATATCACAAACTAAAACATACCAGGTATCAAAAACATAGTATTAAAAAAAGGCAGTGAAGATTTCTTTGCATATTTTGTTATAATCGGTTAGATTAGATGCAACATTAACAAAATTAATTCCACCCATTCCTTCTTAAAAGTTTGCTACTGCTAAGTTTTATAACTATACATATGACTCATCTTGTGTTTCTATTAGTCAGAGATATTCTGGCTTAAAACTATGTTTCTATATGATCAACATTTCTTCCCCCCCCCCCCCCAGAGAACTGTTAATCCCACTGTTGTAACAAGATGTCCCTATTTCAGTACATAAACGTGCTGACTTCATTTTAGAAATATAGATGCCAAATTTGAATAGGAGGCATGGGATTTTTCCCAAATTGTATGGCTAACAAACGAGTACACCAGAATCTGAACCTAGATGCTAAGTGAAATACTTTCCAATACTCGGTGCTAATTCACCTTAGGCTTGAATCCATTTCTCAAAGTATTGGGTCTGCACATCACCATCCCAGGAAAACAAAGGATAATTACAGAGCTAGATCACCACTGTGTGGCTGTATTGGGAGCAGACAAAGTTTAAAAAGGTCTAGGCAGATGTTTGCATGGAAAAAGAAATCAGGAGTTGATATTCAGATACTCTTACTACATGATCCTAAGTGACAATTTTTGTCTTAGCATTGCAGTTGTAATTATTCATATGCCTACCACATACAATATATCTTACATGAACTAATGTTACATCCTTCAAATATCCCATTATTTTTCCATGCATGTGGTATGTATGCATACTTTTTAAAATGTTCTCATGTGTGTATGTGTACTGGTATGCAAGCACGATGTGTGTACATGTGTGAGGAGACCCAAGTTGATATCAAGTGTCTTCCTTGCTTACTCTCAACATTACCAACTGATTGGTACAGCAAGGTCTTTTGCTAAATCTAGACCTGAGATTCAGGTGAGTCTAGCTGGCCAGTTTGCTACAGGATCTCTGTTCTACCTTCCTACTGCTAAACTTACAGGCAGTCATCACAACTGCTCAGCTTTTCTGTGAGCTATAGGAATCTTAACGCCAGCCCTCCCACTTGTTTTTTATCTTCTGTGCCATCTCCCTAGCCCCTAAGAAATGTATTCTTTATTCCCACAGATCAGAAAATAAACTCAGAAAAAGGAGAAGGCATTTGCCCCACATCGTCCAATTAATCAACAGCAGACACATAACTCAAAGCCAGCCTGTATTTATTCCCTCCCTTCCAATTCCTACCTCCCATATTGACCCCTCTGAGCCACAATACTAAACTACCTTTATTTTATTTTATTTTATTTTATTTTATTTTATTTTATTTTCGGGTTTTCGAGACAGGGTTTCTCTATATAGCCCTGGCTGTCCTGGAACTCACTTTGTAGACCAGGCTGGGCTCAAACTCAGAAATCCGCCTGCCTCTGCCTCTGCCTCTGGGATTAAAGGCGTGCACCACCACCACCGCCTGGCCCTAAACTTTAGATCTCAACAAGCCCTGCAAGGCCAGGCTCAAGTTAACTGTTCAATAGCCTTAGTATAGCTCTCTCCCATTTCCTAAAATCCACTACCACCACCACTACTACCATTCCCCTTTCCCCTTTAGCCAGTAGTGAACTTTCAACATTACATATCTGGCACCAACCTCACTGAATCTGAATTTGTTGCTTCTTTGTGCAACCAAGGAAATATGCCTTAGCTAAAGGAAAATAAAATAAAAAAAAAAATAAAAAATAAAAAAAAAAAAGGAATCCTGTGGCCCTCAGTATCTGGCCTGGTGGTTGTACTTTTTCAGAATACTTTAGCCTAAGCCAGATCAGACAGAAGAACCTTAAACAAAAGTTCAATTATCCACCAAGACTATGAAGCAAACAGCAGAGAGGACCATGATCAACTTTCTCTCATTACGCCTCTTCAATATGGACAAATATTATCATAGCAGTGTCCAGAAGAGGAATGAAATTCAATTGAGAAACACGCTACAGTCTCTGACTGAACCCCAGGGCCAAGACCCAGGCTCACTCATCGTTGTACAAGTCACATTCACACCACCATTGCCCACACCACTGTCGCTTGCTTATGCTTGACCCTTACTTAGAGACACAAGACCACCAAATGTGATGCTCTGTCCCTCTGAGAAAGCTTTAGTAACCTCCAGCCATAACAGACTCAGGGGTTTTCATCTACCTTGTCAGCTACATCTTGCTTTAAATTCTGGAAATGTTCCCATATGGGCATTTTGGCTCTCACTGCTTCTCTTATATAAAATACTATGTCAGTCTCCCTTTTCTATCCCCACACACACTATCCCTTGCACAGTAAGCACAGAAGCAGAGAACAGAAGCAAGTTTACAACTACCATGCTTCTTACCTGAATACACTTAGAGCATACTTTATTAATGTAGTTTGGGGCTAACTGACTGCAAAGCATAATAATTATCCTTTTAAACTACCCCTACTCCTAAATATCTGGGTGTTTGTTTGTTTATGTTTTTTTTTTCACTTTCAATAAAGATATGTCAGAGGCTATCTGGCTAAAACGCAATGATATTCCTTGATATCCATATCAAAAATGGAATGTTCCAGGTGCCTTCCTATGTACCAGGTTTGCAGAAGCACAGCCGTGAAAGCCTGGCACCAGAAAAGGAGCATGGCACAGAAGATGAGCTGCATGGCTTACTGTCCAGCTTAATGAGCAAACTGTTTCAAGCCTACAGTGGACTCTGTGGCCCTGAGGTCTTATGCTGAGCAGCCAGGTAAAGTCTTTTCCAGCTCTGAATGAGCAGGTGGAAAACTCAAAGGAATGATGAACATCTGTCCAGAAGAACATCTGTCTAAACCTCAGCATCCATGAGTTGAAAAACAGAAGGTCAAAGAATTAGATTCATAACAAAGTTTATCATATGTGATTATATATTGATCCTTTCAAAAGACATGTGGAACCTGGTTATGAAACATGAGTCTTAGTTTATGAAAATACATTTCAACTCCAAGTGATCACATAAAGGAAACATGGCAATTTTGTTTATATGTACCATCAAAATATAAACTCCAAAATTATATGGCTCTATTGAATTGGCCCCTTTCCCTTGAATATACCAAATAGAGACACTATGCTTTGAACAAAAGCACTACAGTGTGCATTTCACCCATGTGAGTGAGCTAGGTAAACAAGCTATACTAAACAGTAAAAGGTTAAGATAGCAGCTAATAAAAAAGGAGTCCTAAAGAAGGATGACATTTCCATGGTAAGAACATAGTACTGACTTTCATCTCCAGCACACAGCCTGATATCACAAAGAACTCAAGGGCAATATCATACCCAGGATGGATAAATAACATGTCTAAGGTACAAAGCACATGAGCAGAGCAGACACAATGCCACTTCTTTACCAAAATGGGGGCTTCCCATCAATTCTGTTCATGTTGAAAGTCAGTATAGGCTATAGCCAAATCCTTCCAAATGGCTCCCACTTCTGCCTCTTGTAGTCTCCAGGGGATGGGTAAAAGACAGCCCAGCACGCCAGAGGACTTGGCCTAGCAAAACCACAAGGATGATCTTCAGCCATAAAAGTAAAAGCTGTGTTATCAGTGAAAAACCAAACAGCAGCATTTGCATTAACAACTAGGAAGATCATGGGTAAGGCACAAGGACCATTGCTAATGAAAGTGTCACACTTTCACACGGCAGCAGAAGGCTCAAAATGGCAGACACAGCTGTTTCAGGGCTAAACTATTCCTGGGTATCCCCTGCTGAAATAACGGAGTAAGACTCTGCACTTGCCCCTGACATTCTGTGACCTTCTTTATTGTGACTATCATGAACTTTCATCCTTAAATTCTGGGCATTTCAGTAGATAGATTGAGCATTATTTAATTTATCACTTCTTAATCCAATCTTCCTCACACAGAATCACAAGTCTTCCCACTGTTCCTCAGATTCATGGGGCTGTTGAGACATAAACATGGCTAGATGAGTTATGTCAAAAATGTGAAAACTCATCACATTGGGCTGTGGGTTCTAAGTCAATATTTCATTAGGGTTGTGTTAGAAACACTCTAAAAAATCTGCTTGACCCCAGAATTGGAAGTGCCTGGAAAGCAAAGAGCAACAACTGGATCTTCAAATCTCAGTCAAATGCAAACCCTTCAAGGGCATGACAATAGGGCAGCACACAAACCTCCAGCCTTCAGAGATGAGGCAAGGGTCATTCAGTGGGAGGGAATAAGCATAGTTACCACTCTGCCACCATCCTGACAAATTTCACTGTTATCATCTTCATCTGAGAGCTGAGAAAAACTGAAATTAATGAAGTGAGTAGTTCCTCACAAGACTGTAGAGAGTAACAGCAACAGAGACTCAGCTTTAAAGATTCCCAATATTGCCCAGCACATATTATCGCCAACTTGAGCAACCTTCTCCTTATTGCTTTTTCTCATTTTTGTTTTATTGAGACAAGATCCTGCTATGTTGCCCAAGAGCTCAGACAGGCTTCAAGCGCCTACCTCAGTGTCCCTATTACTGAGATAACTGGCATGTCCCACCATCCCCTCTGATGGCTGTCTTAAGAGACAGTCAGCAACATGGGAATCAGTCTGCACAATCCTGATAGAGATGAGTTTTCCAGAACACCTGAGACCCAGAATGAATGGGCCTCTAACATTATCTCTCACTACTTTTTCTAGGATATTGCTCCTTCCAGACATATGAACCTCATATAGTCAGTCAGAGTCTTTTTTTTTTCCTTTTTTATTATTATTTTCTTTATTTACATTTCAAATGCTATCCCGAAAGTTTCCCATACCCCTCCCCCCACCTCTGTTCCCCTACCCACCCACTCCCACTACTTGGCCCAGGCCTTGCCTTGTGCTAGGTCATATAGAGTTTGGAAGACCAAGGAGCCTCTATTCCCACTGATGGCCGATTAGGTCATCTTCTGCTACATATGCAGCCAGAAACACAAACCCCGGGGGTACTGGTTAGTTCCTGTTGTTGTTCCACCTACAGGGTTGCAGCCCCCTTCAGCTCCTTGGGTACTTTCTCTAGTTCCTCCATTGGGGACCCTGTGTTCCATCCAGTAGCTGGCTGTGAGCATCCATTTCGGTGTTGACCAGGTACTGGCATAGCCTCACAAGAGGCTGCAATAACAGGGTCCCTTCAGCAGTATCTTGCTGGCATGAGCATTAGTATCTAGGTTTGGTGGCTGATGATGGGATGGACTCCCGAATGGGGTACTCTCTGGATAGTCCATCCTTTCATCTTAGCTCTAAATTTTGTCTCTGTACCTATAACCTTTCATGAGAGTTATGTTCCTTATTCTAAGGAGGAATGAAGTATCCACAAATGGTCATCCTTCTTGATTTTCTTCTGTTTTCCATAATTTGTCTTGGATATTCCAAGTTTCTGGGCTAATATCCGCTTATCAGTGAGTACATATCTAGTGACTTCTTTTGTGATTGGGTTACCTCACTAAGGATGATATCCTCCAAATACATCCATTTGCCCAAGAATTTCATAAATTCATTGTTTTTAATGGCTGAGTAGTACTCCATTGTGTAAATGTACCACAGTTTCTGTATCCATTCCTCTATTGAGGGACATCTGGGTTCTTTCCAGCTTCTGGCTATTATAAATAAGGCTGCTATGAACATAGTGGAGCATGTGTCCTTATTACCAGTTGGAAGATCTTCTGGGTATATGCCCAGAAGAGGTATAGCAGGATCCTCCGGTAGTACTATGTCTAATTTTCTGAGGAACCGCCAGACTGATTTCCAGAGTGGTTGAACAAGCTTGCAATCCCACCAGCAATGGAGGAGTGTTCCTAATTCTCCACAACCTCGCCAGCATCTGCTGTCACCTGAATCTTTAATCTTAGCCATTCTGACTGGTGTGAGATGGAATCTCAGGGTTGTTTTGATTTGCATTTCCCTGATGGCTAAGGATGTTGAACATTTTTTCAGGTGTTTCTCAACCATTCGATATTCCTCAGTTGAGAGTTCTTTATTTAGCTCTGTACCCCATTTTTTAATGGGTTTATTTGAGTTTTTGGAGTCCAGTTTCTTGAGCTCTTCAGTCAGAGTCTTAATTAGGGTTTTACTGCTATGAACAGATACTATGACCAAGGCAACTCTTATAAGGACAACATTTAATTGGGGCTGGCTTACAGGTTCAGAGATCCAGTCCATAATTACCAATGCAGGAGAATGGCAGTATCTAGGCAGGCATGGTACAGGCAGAGAGCTAAGAGTTTTACATGTTCATCTGAAGGCTACTATGAGGAGACTCACTTCCAGGTAGCTAGGATGAGGGTCTTAAGCCCACACTCACAGTGACACACCTACTCCAACAAGGCCACACCTCATAATAGTGCCACTCNCTGGGCCAAGCATATACAAGCCAGCATAGTCAGCAACTCCGAAACAGCCTCAGGGCCTCTGCATTGACCTGAGCCTCAACTCTTTCCTCATAACTCATTCCTTCTCCACCTTCTTCAACTGTTCAAAGTCATCTCCATGAATCCTTGTCTCAAAAGGTAAGTTAAGCTCAGGCTGGAGGGGTGAATCGGCAGATAAAAATTATTGCTGCCTAAGTCTGGCAGTTAGATCCCCAGAGCATGTGTTCCAGATGTGTTCCACCTCATCTACACAGGTAGATGAGGTGGAACACATCTGTAATCCAAGCACTCCTAAAGCAAGGTGAGAGCCAGACACATGGTCAGCTATATTGAAATACAAGGCATGGCAGAACCAAAAGGAACTATGACTCAACAAAGTAGAAGAAGAAAATTCTCAAAAGTTGTTCCTTGACATCCACATGAAATAAACACACCACACACACACACACACACACATTAAAAAAATACTTTTAAAGGCATGCTCTAACCCCACATATCCAGCCCTCCCTATCATCTATCTACATGTTAATATTTTATTTTTCTATGTGGAACTTGACTCCAAAGAAGACATGTTCTTTGTTTTGTGTAATACTGTTTCCCCCAAATAGATTATGAGCTTCACGGGGCAGGGCCAAAAATCACTGCATCCACTATAGAATCCACAGTGCTTAGGGGAGGCTGCTAGAAACACTAGATTTGGAAAGCAATTGTGTGTTTACAAAGATTACCCTGGGTTGCTATATGTCACATCTTTCCCCGGTAACATTAAAGAAAGGGCACTATGCATAGGCCTATCCTGGGGATCAGTCAGCCTGAAGAAGCTGCCTACTAATCAAGCTCCACATGCTGTCAGAGAGCGGTACACCATGCCAACTCCAACAAAGGGCTACCCTGGGGAGGCCTGAACCACCACCAAGCCCGGTACATTTGGCAAGAATATCACAACTATGCAGGAAATCAGTATGAGACCATGCAAGGCCAGATTGGGGAGGCCCTGAAAGGCAATAAGCCACCATCCTGCAGAGCTGGCAGAGTCTCGAGGTCATAGCTTACACTGCAGGCTGGCAACACAGCCTTTCATGTGCTGGCCCAAGAAGAGAGGTCCACACCTCGTGCAGATACTGTCTTAGTGGCATAGACGCTGACTAAAGTCAGCCTTCCTAGAACAATAGCAGGCAACTGGAGGTTTCTGAGTGCTCAAATTGCCCGCTCCCCATCCTCTGAAGCCCAAGATCCCTGCCAAGCACAAAGGCAGTGTCACCTGAGCCTTCATGGCATCAATAGTACACTGATTGTAAGGCTTTCTGCAGGGGAAAAACATTGTTTTCAAAAACTAAAAGCACAGGAAACACCTTTGGAAGAATACAAATGAGAGCTCTGATGTGGGAGCCCTGAACTCTGCAAGATTGGTTTAGGTTTGGTTTTTATTCTTGCTATTGCTGCTTTCAGCAGCATGAGGGATCAAACCCAAGCCTTTGCACATGTCAGTCAGTCCCTCTACCACTGAGCTCCATAATTTCTTTTCTCAGGGATCACTTAGAGTGAAAACAATTATCTCTACTGAGTCCTTCCCACAAATTTTCACTCCTTATCTACAAAACTATCAGTGACCACGCTGACAATATTCCCAATTTTACAACCAGGAAACTAGACTCCAAAGTGACCAAGTGATAGTTTAAGCACTGTCCTTTCTTCCAACCTCTTCCAACAGGGTCTTAATCACTATGGAGTTGGAGAACCGATGCTACACTTGGTTGCTTGGATACCCTATTAAATACTGTGCAGAAACAAAAGGATGCATAGACTGCATCAGTCTATGGTGAACTCTTGAGGTCCCCTGGGAAGAATGTGAACCTTCAGCCAGACTTCTTGTCTCAGTCCATACATATAAAGGCAAAGAGAAAACGGAAGACAGAGAGATGACAACACGAGGCTAATAGGCTTTCCCTTCTACAAAGAAAGCAGGAAGGACCCCAGAGTTATTGTTGAAGTTACAATTCATGTTATTGTAATGGTCTGATTAAACATATATTCCCATTTTTTCAAGCAAAAAACTATAGCTGAGATTATACTCAAGTTCCAAGAAGCAAGCCACACAGGCTTTCAAACCCAGGGTTGACTGTCTCAAAGAGTTTTCTTCAGCCACTATTGGTTTCAGAAAACCAATAGTTCATTCTGCTGAAAATCTAACTTTATTACTACTGAGTCACTTTATTTCAAGCCAGTATCCTAGCTGACCCTATGTGTGTAGAGATGGGGGTGGTAGAAACTCCAGACTCTCACATTTCATTCAGCCCAGGAGCACAGTGGGCAGCCTTCCTTAGGCCAGCCAGATGACAAAGTGAGGTTACAAAGCCCTCAGATCACAACAGTTCTGCTAAACCTCAGTCTGTCCATTTGTAAAACACAGATGTTTGTGCCACAGAGGCATCACAGGGACCATACAGTCCTTATAACATTAACAAAGACACACCAGGTTTGCTGACATGCTTTGCAACCTGGAAAAGACTATGTAAGCAAGAGGCTGTGACAAAAGCTAAGAATAAATCATGTCCTCCTGAAGGCTGAGAAGGAAGTTGAAGTAGCTCAGCTACCTCCAGAAGGTCAACACACAAGCACAGCTTGTAGTCACTTTGAAGTGTGCTACAGCTCTTGTCCCCTGACAACCTGGAAGCCTGGTCCCAAGCTGCAAGCTCACTCTTGAGAGCTGAGTCTCTTCTTTCCAAAGCTAATGAAGGTTGGCCTCGCAGAGATGGAGGATGGGAAAGGCAATAAGAATGGTATAAATGTATGAAATTTTCAGACATTTTCCTCATATGCTAGCCAAAAATCTAACTTAAAATAAAAAATAAATACACAACTAATAAATAAGCCACACAGAGCTACCCCGTTACTTCTACAAAAATAGGACACCTAGAGCAGGCAGCATCTATGAACCGAGAAGCAGTCCTCACCAGACATAAAATCAACAGCACCTGAACTGTTTCAGTGTCTGATGCTTAGTTCTGCTTCTCACAGTTCTACCCTACCTCCCAGAGGGAGTATGATTCCATTGTTTAAACAAAGCAGGTTCTTCTGAACTGAGCCCTCAACCTGGGCACTAAGCACATTCTATCAGTAGACACAGTGTAGAGCTACCTAAGGACATTTGCTACCTTCAGTCACCTCTGCCGCCCATCATGAATCTCCTTCAGTGCAAGAAGGATCATTAGGTAGAGAAGCAATGACTCACCGGTATACCCAGTATAAGCATTCACAGAATGACTCAGAAACTGCATTAATTTTAGAAAAGATCCAAATGCCAATCTTTTAAAAATTAAATGAAAACAAAGTGAATCTGAAAGTCTAAGAGTACATATAGAAACCCAAAGAGGAAAAACTGATTCAAAATATTCAAAAACTTCAAAAGTCCCTCCCCCGGTGGCTTTTACAAGCATCTCCATTTCTCTTCCCATCTAAGGCATAATGTGTGCATGGTAGGTAAGTGTCTACCAAGCTTTTAATGTCTATGTCACAGATAGTGGTGAAGATATGGCTAGTGTTTACAGAGCCCTAAATACCTACCAAAAAAAAAAAATCTGCAAATGCATCCTCACGCGGTACTCCCAAGAATCTAAAATAGCACTGCGTACTTTACAGGTACGGTCTCTCCAGTGGCTTAAAGTTGATCCCAAAGTCACATCAAGTACCTGATCATGTCTGCCTGAACCTGAAGTTGGAGCTTCATCTAAGAACCCACCTCCATTCTACACCGACAACCCTGTTGCAGTTGCCTTGTTTAAATCTCTGCAGCTGTGATTTTCACAGCTTATGAGCAATAAGACCCTCACAAGATTGGGTCCAAGAGCATCTCCTTACAAAATATAGAGAAGAATCCTTACAAGGTACACAAGGCCTCTTCCCTCTTAGTGAATCTACAAGCCACTAACAGCTATTGAAAGAAATGTGATATAGATGTCCATACCTCAGTAGGGAGCCCCACCTCCAGCAAGATTCACTGGCTCACCAAACTAAAGTGAAAAGATTTCTTTTGTCTGTCATTGCCCTCTCTATCTGCAGGAAACAGAAAGACTCCCAAGGAAAAGTCATACAATGAACATATACTAGGAACCATGATAATCAACAGGTGACACCTGCTTCACAAATTCTCACCACACTCCCTTCAGAAGCTCCATTGCTCTGTTTTTAATTATAGGAGCTGCTCCCGAGCCCCCTTATTCAATATAAATGAAAAGTGTCTGAATTCAGCTGTACTGTCTTCAGTTTTATTGTTGTGTTGGCAAGTGCAGCTGTCTTGACAATTTTTGTGGCATAGGTCCAGCAATCCAGCTCCCTCCTGGGCTAGGCAGACTTTTGTGTGCCAACAGCATTCCTCAGCTCCACTAGTGACATCTTTTTCACTGAAAGAAAAGAAGGCAGTTCCTCTGCAGTCCACTCATTCTTAAGTTGGAGGTTTGGAAACTGGGTTAACTTGTGCTGGAAAACCATGCACATCCTCAAGAGAGGGGTAAATCAGGTTTCTCGGAGGGGCCCTTATTCAGTCCACAAATATTCAGACCACTGAGAGCAAAGAACCTGAGAGGCAAGGCCTGGATTTGGCATATTTAGGGATCTTAGAGTACTCAAGGGCAAGGAGGAAGGAGACCTAAATGTGGTGGTGTGTGCTATGTATGGTACGCAGTATGTGGTATGTGCAGTTATGCATGCCTATATGTACACATGCAATGGTCGGAGAAAGAAGTTTGATGTCTTCCTCTATCACTCTGTACCTTACTGCCTTGTAAAACAGACTCATGCTGAGTTAGAAGCTCACCATTTTCACTAGGCTCTGACCAGTGATCTCTGGGAATTCACTTGCCTATATCCCTCAATAGTGTAGTAGGTACATATAGTCATGACCATCTGTTTACATGGATGCTGGGGATTTCAAGTGAGATCTCCAAGCACCCTTACCTCCTGAAAAATCTCTCTAGCTCAGTTTAGTTTTTATTTTATATCATTGCTATAGGCTGATAAAAGTTGTATACAAACTTTGTTATGTTTGTAACAAAGTAGGTAAGGCTTTTGGATGAGGACTTCAAAAGATAATGACATTGATGGGGCCAGGCAGATTCATTTACTTGCTGTGTCATGAATGCTTCATGAATGAAAAGCACAAAGCTCAGCCCAGGAAATACAGTATGGTTCAGGAAATCTGAAGAGTCCCTACCCCTGTGGACTGGGCAACTTCAGTAAAGAAGGATAAGAAACACAAAGGCAAACACATATAACTAACCACATATAGGGAGTATTCAGGATTTTATACCAAGCTAGAGCTCTGTCAAGTGCTTTGGATATGGTATATCACTTTCCCAAAAGAAGCAAGCACCAGGGAAGGTATGAGACTATAGAGGCTCAAGTTTTCATCTTTCTTCATGGATCACAGCTGCTCTGAAGATTTATTTCCCTAGTTCAAATGAGTACTTCTCAGCCCCAGATTCTGCAAGGTAGCATCCTCTACAACAAACCCCTAGCTGTTCCTTGTCAGACTCTATCCCCAGTAGAGATGCATTTCACAAATTATCCCTTGTAGCAATAATTATCACTCCCAAACTATACAAGGACCCTTCTTCCGGGACCCCTAATATCTGGAAGTAGTTCAGAATCTCTACCAGTGGACTTGCCTCTCCATTATACATAGAGTCCAAAAGTCCATGTCCTTATTGAACTATGACGTCTACCAAAACATGGATGAAGGTATTCCTCATGCTAAATAGAGTTAATCCTTTTTTTTTTTTTTTGAGAATCTATTTTGTGCAAGGTACTATGCTTTATACCAGCCATGAAACTGAATTGTGAGGATGTCAACAACAGTAAAGGAAGACGCAGGGAAAAGAAGTAAACTTTTATATCTACACTGCATAACTTTAGCAAGAAGCTGGCCCTCTCTAGATTGCTTATTTTCTGCAAAACAAAATCAGCACTAGTATCTGAAGCTCACACTGCAATCATGCTTTCATGAGAGCAGATCTATGAAATGCATAGCAAATATGGGTTCTTTGTGAAAAGCTGATTATCAAAGTGAGTTGCTGTTCTCTGGCACTAGCTTTAATTTAAAAAACTTTCTTTGGTCCAGTGAAAGCAAAATCATTAGATACTTAATGAGAAATTGGCATTGATGCTGGCTTTGATGAAAAATCTACTTTGAAATGCTATATTCTAACTGGGAATCCTAGTCAATTCTTATCTATTCTAGACTTTGACAGCACAGTCTGAACACAGTTTCTCCTAAATCCACCTGCGCCATGAACTCTTCTCTGATCATTCACCAGCAGCCTCCCTCCTGAAACTCTCTTTACTGAGTCCATATACAAGATACTCAGCACCTTCTCCACAGCACACAATAGTAATGATGTCATCCTGAGACCCTCCCATCACCATCATGAAACTCCAAAACTGGTTCCAAGCAGGATCCGTTTTCACATCGTGTCAATACCCATTGCATCAAGTGTGGCCTAAAATGATGCCATTAGGCACCAATCATCCTTCACTCATGTATCTGATGGCTGGAACTCAGCTGATAGGCAGACCCTGACTTCTCACTGGTGTGGTCTAAGTTGTACAAACTTAGAATTAGAACGACCACCTCCACTTCAGCCTATGGGTCAAAGGAGAAAGTACTATGGTAAAGGTGAAAGTCAAAAGACAAGGAACCTGGACAGAAATAGAAAAGCATGGAGGATTGAGGCCATTTATGTAAATGGTTTATGCCATGTACCTCCTAGGCATCTCATACATACAAAATAATCATTAAGTCCTGAATAAATGAACAAATGAAGGAAAGAAGACTGAGTGCTCTTCAGAGCCATGTCAGAATCCACACCAATTTCACCAGCAGCACTACAAACCCTCAGTACAGTCGGCCAGAAGCACTCTCGTTAAATATTAGTTTGCTGTGTCCCTGGGCTCTGTACTTTAATTGGAGAGGAAGCTATTCAAGGCCTTGTACTCTTATACTGTTATTTTTTTCATGGATCTCTGACTGTGAAATAAATCAACAGTTCCACATTCATGCCAAGAGCTCTTTACATACATATCACCAACTCTTTCACCAAAACAAGAAAAAGGAACAGTGATTTGCATAAAATGGAGAGGGGAAGGAAAGGGATCAAAGGGGAAAAGGTAAAGAGGTGAATTTGCATCCAACCTACAGTGGTTTATTTTCCTTTAACTATCTAGCTGAGAACAGAGGTGTCAGCAGCAGCACATTAAAGTCCATGAACTTATGAGTTGATACATTATTAAAGCTACAGCAGGGGAAAAGGGCTCAGCTTAGAACACATAAAAGACTAAACTCTGCAGAAGCATCGTTTTCCATTACAAGGTAAGGGCTAAAAAAAAAGAGAAAGAGAAAAAAGAATGCATTTTAATTAGTTATGAAGATACCTGCTCCAAAAGGGTAGTAAAATCAAATTATTCCATACTGCAAACCCCAGGAATACTTGTAGTCCTTTCTAGAACTCAACCCAAGTTGAATCTTACTCCATTTCCTACTTTGTATCCTACTGACACCATTGACATGCCACCATTTATCTATCCATTCCTCCAATATGTATTGAGATACAAGCAAGACAAAGGAAAACAAAAGCCTGCCACCATCAGCTTACATTCATATAAACAACACAGCACATAACAGTGATGTCATAAGCAGGAGAAAAGAAAAGAAGTTATACAAATGTTGCAGGCTAAAGGAGGCAGGAGTAAAGGTAACAGAAGCAGACTTTTAAATAGGGTGAAAATTGCCAAAGGTTTCACATCCTAAGGCAACTTAGGTTATCTGTACTTCCACTCTGAAAGAATGCTTAAGTGGGTCATTAGTTTAAGTTGTACAGAGCACGGAACCATCACACCATTCTCTCTACCAGACTCAAACATGATGCCCCTTCCCATTGAGACATCTGTAGTTTGGTACCTTCTCTGAAAAGCCAAAAGCCACGGATGAACCATAAATTAGAAACAATGGCTAAAGGCAGTCTGTGCAATACAAGCACTTGAAGGCCTATTAGATACACATTTCAGCCCCACAGACACCCCAGATGTGCTGAGAAGAAAGAGAGAAGAATGTAATGACGATTAAGGGGTCTGCTCAATGAATAGGAAAGCAATATATGTTCACAGATCCAACTCATGGATGCTATCCTGTGGGTCTGGTGTATACCAGTATAAGGATATAAGCAGCATCTGCCTCTAAATGGGGTGGGGAATTGTGAGTGTCAGACCATACTCTAATACAAAGCTCTATCTCACTTGTTTTATCATCAACCTCCCATATGTAGACGTCCTTCCCAATGTTCAGGAGCAAGCTACACACCTCTATCACCTGGAGTATGTGGGACCCCAGAGGCTAAGATGTCCATGCTTCAGATGACCCTTGACTTGTAGGATAGAGCAGAAGCATTAGTAGACTTCCTGACTTTTCAAGTCTAGCCAAGGCAAAAGGCACTGTAACCTTTAAACTCAGCACCAAGGCAGCACACTCTACCTATAGCCTATGCTCCCGATTCCCAGGTCCCTTTGCATTACTTCACTATCAGATTTCTATAGCCAATGTGGTTCTACTTAGGTCCATCAGGAATGAATTTTTAGAAACCCCATAGCAGCTTCCATGAACTGCAGCTCTACCATCTATGTAAAGCTGTGCCAGAGGATCTGGGAGCAAAACCTCTACTCCCTTTGGATGCAGTGAGCCCCAGAAAGTGAGAACTTGCCAGCAGTCCCTATTCTGGCCACACATATGCACTGTATGACAAGGAAATGAGCCTCAGAGTATCTCAGTGTGCTCTTCTGTACATCAGGTTCTTTCACACCCACTTATCAGTCTGCTGGGAAGACACAAAGAGAATCAGTAATCAAGTAGTTGACATATTGCAGGAGCTCAAAAAAATAACGATAGCTGTTTTTAATTGTAGGCATATATTTTTTTGCAACCTATTTTAATAAGGGTTCAACCTCTCCTCTAGGCCACCACCCAGCAGAGACAGTGGAAGAGAAAAGTTATTAGGATAAGGAGGAAGAAGACCTGTTCAGCAATAGTTCTTTCAATCTTCTTGGGCAGCAGTTCAATCAAGGAGCAAATATAAAATATGATTCAGCAGCTCCAGATCAGTTCTCTAGGCAGGCAGACAAGCCCAAAGCAGCAGGCAGCTGCAGTTCAATCCTGAAGAAACCACCAGGATTGCCAATCGAACTGAAGTAAAAAGCCACTTAAGTGGTCAGATGCCACAAAAACTTCATAAGCAGTTCTTTGGTGAGTTTCTCTCAATGGCAGCATTACCAAAAATTGAGATCAACAACGCTATCTATGTAAGGTGAACTAATACAAGCATAACTTTAGTGAAGAATAGGAAGGCAGAGTAAACCAAACCGAAGCTCAGTGTTCACCCACTGTCTGTGGGGTCATATTTACATTCCTTCATCGAGAGTTCCTTGATTTTTCTGGACCTAAGTGACATCATCTACACTATAATCTGGCTGATTATAGTGCGTTTTAAAGACCTAGAAGTTCTGTCTTTCAATAAGACAGAGGGAAAGTACAAAGCACTGTGATATCAACACTTCTACTTCCTCCTTTCTCCCCACAGAAGAATGCATTTGAAGAGAAAATCATGCAATGGCCCAAGACTTAAGCCACCAGCTCCCTTACCCCAGTAGGAACTTTCCCTGTGTCCTCTCCTTCTGTGAGGTTATATTTTCCAGCACATCTCATTATAAATCTACTTAAGTCCTTTTCCATATTATCCATCAGGAAGTAAATAGAAGGATGAGTGCTTAAAAGGAGGGTATGTTGGGTCAGATCACCAAGGTGGGAGGCCATTAGACTCTTCCCCATCAGAAGTAAACAAGAAAGACAGCAAATCCCCTTAGCTCTTCTGCAAGATGACTGCTGACTACTCCATGCAAAGTAGAGACATCAAGAGTTCTTTCAAGCATCCCCATTTCAATTATCACATCTAAATCTCCCCATGAATAGAAAAATTCTTTCAATGTAACGCTTCAAAGTATGGTACTGTGTGAGGCCACCATATAACAAAACTGATCCCAAAAGTTCATCATCCATCTGAAAGACAATGTCATAAAACCTGCCAGTCTGATAGTGCCCAACTATCAAAATACTTTATAAAGGACTCAAATTCAGAAAAGGAAAGAAAAAAGTTACAAGCTCTCCTGAGTTAGAAATGGAGCTGGGTTTTACGGATCATCAAAGTTTGTTGAGCGGCCTCTTGGGAGTGGAATAAAAATTCTGTCTAACCAAGCGATGCCTCTGACTTTGCAAAATTTGTTGTAATAGCCCAATAAATACCAAGTAGAGTTAGATATATAGTAGTTTTTAGCCCAGAACTGTATGTGGTGAGTGCCTTTGCCTAGAAACTAAGAGTAAAGAGTGGCCTAACCTGTCGATGAGCCAACCCTCCCTGAGTGAGTGCTCCATGCAGAGACTGTCTTATTACTCTCCTTGCCCCAGGGGGTGGGACAGACAGTCCTGGCATACTGCAGATGGTCTACAATTACATGTCACTGAGTAAGTGCAGGGAGAAATATACCTAGGCAAAGTTACACTAATCACTTGAGGCCCTCAGAAATCCCAACCCAATGATGAAAAATAAGCCAAAACTATTTTACAAACAAGAGAGATTTCTAGCCAGGCAATGTAAAATGCCTTTAATCCCAGTACTCAGGAAGCAGAGGCAAGCAGCTCTCTGAGTTTGAGGTCAGCCTGGGCTACAGAGTGTTCCAGGACAACTAAAGCTACACATACACACACACACACACACACACACACACACACACACACACACACACACACCTCAAAAAACACACACTACCTCAAAA
>NC_034608.1:87903738-87937524 GCF_900095145.1 Mus pahari
TTCATCTTAGCTCTAAATTTTGTCGCTGTACCTATAATTTTAATTTTCTTTGAGTTCCTACCTAGCTTGCAACTTAAGCCAAAATTCATACTTTATTTTTAAAAAAAAAAAAAAAAACAACTTTTAATTGAAAAAACTCAGAACCTTTCATGGATAAGACCCAACTACTGCTTTCATATCACAGAACTGGTATGAGGCATTCTACTGTCACCCTGGGAATACATGAAAATGTTCCTTTACCTATATTAGGCTCATGTCCCAATAAACACGTTGTAAAATGAAAATGATGTATGCCATATTCCTAGCCTTTCATACTTTATAACTCAGCAGCATTCCATACTTCAGAGCACAGGTTCTTCACCACCATGATGTAGTAGGTTATAGGAGGATACAGCTCCTTCTTGTTCTCCATGATCCTGAGAAGACTCTACCCTATATCATCCAGGAAAAGATCATAGTTCGAAACACAAAAAGGTCCATTTCCATGAAGGCACAGTATTTCCACCTCATCCCAAAGTTGAAGCATCTGTGTTCTAGAATGCTTTCTCACAAGACTGTGCTTGTTCCCTGAGATGAAGGGAAAGGGATGATGGTCAATGTTTCACAAATCAAAGAATATGAAACTCAGAGTATTATAGATTTTATTGTGTCCCACTTCCTGCCTCCAAAAATATGCTTGAGACCTAATCCCCAATACCTCAGAAAGAATAAAGTCTTTATCAAAGAGATCAAATTAAGATAGAGTTATCAATGTGAGCCCTAAGGGAACAGCTGATACTAGGACCAAAAGGAGAAACATGAGGCTGGGGGATGGCCCAATGAGTTAAGCACTTACCTCACAAGCATTAGGATCAGAGTTCAGAGCCAAGTACCTGCATAAATGCAGGGAAGGTGTGGTAACCCACCTGTAATCGAAGTACTGTGAAGGCAGGGAATTCCCAGAGTGAGCTGGCTAGCCAGAGCATGAGCTTTGGGTTCAATTAGGTGATTCTGTGTTAATATATAAGGTGGAGACCAATAGAAAACAACACCCGATATCAACCCCTAACCTCCACATGCACATATTCTCATTCCCATGCACACACATGCACCCACGCACACACAAATATTCAGTCTGGTTCTCTTACGGACTGAGTTGCTTTTCACTCAGAAAGCTTCTAAGCAAGAAGTAATCAAAGCATTTTTAACTACAACTTGTAAGCAATGATTGCTTTCAAGCATAAAGCTTAAAATTTTTTAGATGGCAGGTAAGCAAAATTAAAATGAAGGATGGGGATTGACACAGAAAAACTACAATCTGACATGACAACTTCTATGGCCACATCTCCTCAACTGATACTCCATTTCCAATCCAGACAAGCCAGACAATGAGCACATAGCAATTAAAACAACTGTTAACACTGAATAAGAGTGACACTGTCTTGACAAAACAGATAAATGGGCAGGTTTGTCATCTGAATATTGTTAGAGATGATGAGCTCAGGGAATACATGAAAATCATTCCATCACAACAGTGGCCCTTTTATGACTTGGTCAAATCACTTATACGCCCTAAATCTGCAAATTGTGCTCCCTATATAACATGTAAATAGGATGACAAGAATATCACCCATGTACACACCAGCTCTAACAGCACAGACTCAGCAGAGCTCCTGACCACAGAATCCACTACTTCATGCAAAGAGTGGACAGGTCAGTTCTGACAAGTGCAGGAAATCTCACTGCAGCAAAGCTGCATCTTAACCTTGGGGAGTTCATTTTACAAACAAAGCCCACCCTTGGGATATTCTTTGTAATGATAATGACAATGCTGGGATTCCTAGGAGGCAGCACTGAACCTGTGCAAGGCTGTGATCCTTGCCACCTCTTATAAGCATTTTAGACAAGCTTCTCTGTACCTTTCTCCTTTCTATTCCTTCCAAGTGAAAGAGTATTCCCAAACAGCAGCCTACAAACACACCATCCCTAAATTGGTTTGTTTGCACTGACAAGAATCTACTACAAATTTGTGTTTGAAAGTTTACATAAAGCTGGCAAAATATAACCCATTGGATTGCATTAAAACCCATTCCTGCTAAGAGCAAGATTATGGCTCCTTACGAAGCTCAAATAATGAAGTCTGTAATTATCCACAGCAAATCAGGATATGACTGTGTATGTCGAGGGGGGGTCTCATGAAGGAAATGAAAATAAAATACAGTCATTATCCTAATCCAGTGTGGTTTTTATCCTTAAAAGATGAGCAGATTAGAGCCCTGTAAACAAAGGATGAAGATCATGTAAGACTGACAAAGGAGCCAGGCCTTGGAAGACACTGTCCTTCCACACCTCGGCCTCAGAATTATTAGACAATAAAATTTCTGTGATGGCTTTGGCACTTTTCTTGGAGCAAGGTGAACCAACCATGTCTTACCTAGACACAGTTCCTGTAATATACCAAAGGAAGTATCCATCCAACCTCAGTGTGATGAATCCAAGTTTATTTGGACTTATAGGAACATGGGTATTGTTTACAGAAGTATGGGTAACCCCAAAATAGTGGAACCAAAAAAAAAAAAAAAACAAATCCTGATATGAGTGATGACCTTAGAATAACTCCTCACTGGAATCCCCATCCCAGACAACCTTCTACTATATTCTGGAGCATCTCCCAAGAAAATTATGCAGTTAAGGGGGGAATGGGCAGAAGGAAGTGACTAGGATCACAGGCCCTATCATGTGAGAGTCTGGTTGAATATGGGCAATTACCACTGCTTGAATTAAAAGGTTAATGGCCATGTTAAATAGCAGTTGTTGAAATCTCTCCCCTTATGAATACACCTTTATGAAGCACTGTTTTGTCATCCTTGGCATCCCACATGGTTTCTATTATTTTTATCATATCTTTTTAACATTTAATAAATAATATAATGTTGAGGGGGAGAGAGGAATCACAAAATGCACTATCAAGAACTCTGTCATTACCCCATCCGGGAATCCATCCCATCATCAGCCACCAAACCCAGGAACTAATCCACATGCCAGCAAGATTCTGCTGAAGGGACCCTGATATAGCGGCCTCTTGTGAGGCTATGCCAGTGCCTGGCAAACACAGAAGTGGATGCTCACNGTCAGCTATTGGATGGAACACAGGNCCCCCAATGGAGGAGCTAGAGAAAGTACCCAAGGAGNTGNAGGGGGCTGCAACCCTGTAGGTGCAACAACAATATGAANTAACCANTACCCCCTGACCTCNTGTCTCTAGCTGCATATGTAGCAGAAGANGGCCTAGTCAGCCATCATTGGGAAGAGAGGCCCCTTGGTCTTGCAAACTTTATATGACCCAGCACAGGGGAAGGCCAGGGCCAAGTAGTAGGAGTGGGTGGGTAGAGGAGCAAGGGGGGAGGGAGGGTATAGGGAACTTTCGGGATAGCATTTGAAATGTAAATAAAGAAAATAATAATAATAAAAAAAAAACTCTGTCATTTTGCCTAAGGACTTAAAATGACAAAACCCAGAAATAGAAGGCAACTCCCATGCCAAGCTATCACTGACTAAGTGCATGTCCCAATAGGAGGCTGGTAGCTGGGGTAGTAGAGGAAGTATGCACAAGAGAATAAACCTAGTAGCTTCAAAAGATCCTGGTCAATCTGCCTATGGAGCATTGTGGAGAGCCATTCAAATAAGACTCATCCCCTCTCCCAACCCACTTCCGGGATGTTAAGTTGGATCTCCCACCCAGAATATGGCTATAACTACCAGACAGACTGGGAAAAGATGCTCCCCTTCAGCAGAGATACTGAGTTGGGTAAAATGAAAGATAGGCTACAGGGACCATCCTAGTTACCACACATTAAGAGCCTTCTAGAAAATGAAAATAACATACTGAAAGGCAGATGAAAGGAATAACTGACATCCAAGGACACTGAGAACCTGCGTCTAGTTTGGCCTCTAATTTCACTTCCAAAACAGATAAAACTGCACTATGATACTGGGTATCTTAGCTAGGGTTGCTTTTGCTGTGATGAAACTCCATGTTCAAAGCAACACAGGAAGGAAAGAGTTTATTTGGTTTATACTTCAATATCATTGACATATTTGAAGGAAGTGAAGACAGAAATTCAAATAGGGTAGGAACTTGAGGCCAGGGGCTTTATTATAGAATTCAGAACCAGGAGCCCAGGGATAGTACCACCCAAAATGGGTCAGGTCCTCCTCCATCAATCACTAATTTAAACATGCATTACAGTCATGCCTACACCCCAATCTTATGGAGGCATTTTATTAATTATGGTTCCCTCCTCTCAGATGACTTTCGCTTGTGTGAAGTTGACATGAAACTATCCAGTACACTGGGCAACATCAGTGCTAAGTTTCTTATCTTTTATTCCTAACAGATAGCCCCACGTAGCCACTGAGAAACTGCTATATATGCTCACAGTATAGCTACAAGGGCAATTATTTTAACAAAATTTACAATAAGTTTGCATTTTCTGCTAATCCTATATACTTTCAAGAGTAGTTAGCCACAAACATAATATATGAGTTTGAGGAGAAAAAAGTCCCAAAAATTCTACAGACCAAACCTTAAGTAGATAAGAGTCTAAAGGAGAAAACCACTTAAAATTTACCCATTCCAAACTTCAGTATTGTAGAGAGAATGACTGTGAAGCCAATATTATTTTACTACTACAAGTTTTAAACACATGCACCACCTTGCTTATTTTTAAGTTGACATCTAAATTTTACAACAAACTCTAAATAGTTTGTAAGGATATAATTTTTCTCACATGACAAACATTAACACAAATAAAACTTCTACATGAATCTAGCAATCTGAGATCCATCATTTACTTTAAAATTTAAGAGTAAGTTTCTTTGTAAAAGCTAGGAACTTCATAAGATTTCTTAGCAGAATAATACAATGCCCAGTGTCCTCTATGAAATTAATCAGATAACATACAAGGGGCATCCCTATGAATTGAAAGAGGGTTCTCACAACAATTTTAGATAGTTGCTTTGTATGGAGGAGTCTTTCAGAGTTTTATAGCAAGAACAATGTACCAGAGTAATGTGAGTTGGTGTATTCTTTAAAAAGTGCTAAAGATAACTCTGAGAAGGAAACTGAGAGAACCACAGACAAGGCAGGAGGGTCATCTCAGAATGAGCAAATTCAGGACTGGGAACATGAAGTTGAGGATCTAAAGAATGATCTCCCATAATCTACTTGCATACTTACAGACCAGTTTTCAATATTATTATGCGTATATATGCTTCAAAAACAAGACACCTGAATTAGTGAATCCTAAGACAGAGATTTAAAGCCAATATGGAGACAGGAATTCACAGGGGTGGAGAGATTATTCAGTGGGTAAGAATACTTACTGCTCTCAAGAGGACTTGGAATCAACTCCTTGTACCCATGTTAGGTGGCTCACTACTGCCTGTTCCAGGGGATCCAATGCCCATTGTGGGTACCTGCACACACATGGTATACAAAAACTTGTGTAGACACATATGTTTATATATAAATTAAAATAATAAATGAATCTTTAAAAATTAAACAAAAAGAATCCAATATTTGGGGAACTGGAAGTTACAGCCTCTAGTTTAATATCTGTGCAAATAGCAACTTCTGTTTACCTAAGTTCCCTGACCTGTAAACGAAAACTACTCAAAAACTTATACGGAAAGTATCAAAATATATCCCACAGATAAAACACAACTTAGAAACATGTATGGGATATATGGGATCTACAATTGTTACCATCATCAATCACCATAATTTTATATACTGGATCACAACTTGCCAAGTCAGGATCTTTTCTTATGCAATTCAAATCCCTTCCTCCCAGTCAGAAGGCAAATTTCCTCTTGAGACGGAAGAGCAAGACTGTAGTGATTTGAATCGGAAATGCTCCCCATAGGCTCATGTATTTGAATACGTATTTGGAGTTGGGAATGCTATTTAGAGGAGTTATGGTGCCCTTAAGAAAATGCAGTCTTTCGGAAGGAAGGAAGCCACTAGGAGCAGGCTTTGAGGGTTAATAGTCTCTCCCCATTCCTGTTTTCTGACCTTCATTACCACACAACTATTCCACCCCCACCTCAACCCACACACACCAGTTTCCTACTTCTAGGCATATAATCATTCAGCTTTCTGTTCCTGCCAGCATACCACGTAGTTCCCACCACCATGAAGACAGTCAGTCCTCTGAAACTGTAAGGTAAAATAAACTCCTCTATATAAGTTCTGGTATTTCATCAGAGCAACAGAAAAATAACTAATACAATGATGGGTGGGTTAGTACAAGTGCAATAATTTGCTTTTATCATTAGTTCCTTTGCAGAGTTTCTAGGACTGAAAACCTAAAGCATGTGGCCTGCCTTCCTCCCTCTTCTTTCTCCTCCATCCCTCAAGTACCATCCTACCATCAAGTTAACCAAGTGCACTCATCATAAAAGGTTAATGTGAAGAGGTGTGTGGAGGTGAGGTAGAATTCTAAATAACAACTAAAATACCTGGTGCTTCTTGAGGGTTTTGTCAACATCATACAGAAGTTAACAAACTGAATGAACTCAAAAGCTCTAAGTTTCAATGGTAATTGTATGTAGGCAAACTCAAACAGATGGGGGAAAGCAAAAGGCAAGCCAAGAGAAAGTATCTGTTGGCATGGATTAAGTCAGGTGACCTCTGCAGAAGCATTCTGGCCCTGAGAACAAACACCCTGGGCCGAGTGTAAGTTCAGAAAGTCATGTGAGTGCCCAGATCACACAAACTCTCTGAAAAGCCCCTATGATTTACTAAGCAGAATCTGTTTCATGCAGCAGGATGCCTAGCTTACAGGGCCAGTGCAAGAAAACCTAAATGGGTCTCAGCAACACCACAAGCAATATGACATAATCTAAGCAAACTTTGGGCACCACTGCTGAGTTTCTGTAGAAATTAAACCAGTCCTGCTCAGCCACTCCACACCACTCTTAAATAATTTCTCAATCAATTATAACTGCCATTCCATACATCTGGTTCATCAATGGAATATGGGAAGAATTAAATCTAAATAGAAGTCAGGGTCTATCTAACCATTCATCAGCATCCAAGGCTCAAGCTAGAAAGATTCAAAAGCTTGAGAGAGAAGGGGACAATAAAATGAAGCAGGGAGCTGGAGAGATGGCCCGGGGAATAGAGTGTTTCTAAGCATGGGGACCTGAGTTCAGATACCCAGAACCTAGCTCCTCTAGTCTATAAAGGACTCCATTCCTACCTCCCCTCTGCCAGGTCTCAAACCTGGGACAAAGCATAGATGAAAATGCTTTAAGGAGCAAATTCTCAGGAAAATGAGACCCTCGAGGTCTAATAGAAAACTACTACATTACACCAGCCCAGTAAATACGACAAAACCTACAACAGATTACCACCATTTATTGGCCAAAGAGTACTTCCAAGTATAGGATAGAGCCTCAAAGATGGGTGCAATGAGTGCTGAAGACAGGAAAGCCCCAGCTTAGAGCGCAAGAACTCTGACAAATTGGAACCGGATGGCAGTATCAGTGTCATTATGAAGCCAGAATCAGAAAAGCTAGGAGACAGGACTTCCTAAACTAGTTTCAAATGGGAACTGAAGGTGTCCCAGGCTGAAAAGAAAGAAAGAGCTGAGCTGGCAAAGAAAGACAATACAGACCTTATTAGGTTTGGGGGAAATAACCAATAAGTAAGAAAACTACAGTTAGCGACTGGTGGTTCCTCAAATGGGGAGAGGGGAAGAGATGAAACAATGTGCTGCAGATGGTTCAGAACAAGCTTTGTGTGTCCCATAAGAAAGGTAGATGGTTTCCAGTCACTGGCATTGAGCCAGTGAGGGTAAATCCACAGAATATTCCAGAATAGCTCTCATTCCTCAAAGAAGAGATATAAAACCTCTCTTTTAGGGAGTGGAATATACTACTTAAAAAAATCGTACAATCCAGAATGGTTTACTCCACCATTTTGCAAAGAATGTCCTCATAATCCAGTAGGAAGAAGCTCCAGAGAAGCAAGGCAGTCGTGAGGGCAGAGGGTGAAACACAGACCAGGCTCCAATGTGGAGCACAGCCCAGATGGAAGAACTCTGAGCAGTCTGCTTTCACCTCTCTGTAGCTGACATAGAAGACACTCATGAAGAACAGACTTGTTTGTATTACACTCAGTGTTATTATCCAAAGCCGAGAAAAGATTGTTTGCTCTATAACCCTGGGTCCATTTAAACAAACTTCCAATAAGAGAGGCTCCAGGTCATCAAAGCCCTGTCCCCCAGCACAGCCCAAAGAGAAAGTGCTATTTTTAGATTGTGGCTATGTCACAAGTGTACTTTATTCCAAGTAGGCTGCCTTTATGATGAGTAATATTAAACATCTACACCGTCAATGCCAAGCTTAAGTTGAGCCAATGATTAAGACTGGAAAAGTTTACAGAAGTATCTGTTGGTCTCTATCCTACGGCAACAATGCCAGCCAGGGATCTTTAGACAATGCATGCTGTTACAAGTGAGTGGGTTCTCCAGAAGTTCATGTGTCAGAACCTGAATTTTCCTAATTGCCAGTATCTGAAGATGGAGCCTACAGTGAGGTATTTGGGTCAAAGCAGTGTTATTACTTTCTTCATTTTATTTGCAATGTTTTTGCTAATAGACTCTCACTGGTTTCTTCCCAAACCTCAAATTAGGTATTTGCCTTGTCAATCTTATCTGCCCCAACCTTCCGTAAGTCCTTCCATTCATGATTTAAGTACTTCATATCCAAGGGTCTGATGTAAATATTGTCTCTTTCACTGAGTTTTAAAGGCTAAGGCCAGCTCCAGTCTGTGGTTCCCATTAGCATCTTCAGCTCAACACTCAATGCCATTGCCTTTCTACTCAGCCCTAGTGACTCAATTGTTATCTGCTATTGTGCTTCACTCAGCACATTTTTCCCAACCTCTCCAACTGAGTATCTCAAGGACAAGATCAGAAGTCTCTAGGCTTAATTGATGAATTATAATATGGGTGTGACCTTACCACTCTATAAGAGAAACTGTAGACAAAAAGTCACTAAAAGTGATTCTAATGAAGGCTTGTCTTGTTAAGGAAGGTATGAAAAAAATGAAGTGGAATGCATGGAAAGACAGACAGGGAGCTGAGGACAGAGCCTAGAAGAACCAAGAGTGGTGAACAGTGAGCATGGACTTAAGTCACTGTGCCTGTGAACAATGCTCCTTACCTTACCTTATCTAAGGTTCTGGGATAAAGGAGTTGGTCTGGGGGTTCAACTGTCTCCTTCAGGCTGAATGGATGAAGGAGCTCATCTGGGAACTCAGCTGCCTTCTTCAGACTAAATGCTGTCCTAGTATAGTTACTCTGATCACGAGGAGCTGTCCATTCTAACTCAGAGCCCTTTGGAGCCTAGGTGAAGCACCTCAACTCTACACAGAAGAAGACATCTACAGGGCAAAGAGGCCTTTTCCCCGACCTTTTCCCACTCAGGCAGGTCTCTATCCTTTCAATCCCAGAAGGCCACTTGCTCCTAACAGACTAAACAGCCTGATCCACAGTCATGCCACAGCCACTGTCATCAGCACTAGAGATGTCAACATCCTCGGTCATTCTAAAGCTTGTACTAAAATTGCTTCTCAAGACATTTTTAGCACATCTTGGCATCTGCATGGGAAGCAGCTTAAGAGCACACCCTTTTTCATTCCAAACAAGTTAAAAATATATATTCTGAGGAAAGAGCACAGGGCCCATTCTAGGTTATCAATGTCAAACACATAAAGACAAGCCTTCAGAGAACTTATTATGGTGATCTGAAATGGAAAGACAGAAAGTGAAAGTTCCACAAAGTGACCTCATATTGCCCAACTTCAACCCAGTCACACCTGGGTCCACTGAAACTCCTGTCCATGATCACTCCACCAAACAGTGAACATAGGGTCACACTTTCATTTACTAGATCATCTGAGGCACATACTTTGACTACTTACTGGCATGCAGAGCTACTAAGAACCAGTCACCACACGAGAGGTAGAAAAAAACCCACCCCTTATCCTTGTGCCTGCATTCCCAAAGAACAATAAATGCCTCTCCCAGATGAGAATCCATATCTGTTAGCAAAACTGGTACATACTTTTGGCTTATTAAGGATTCACACAACTGTTCTGGAAACTAAAGGGAGGAGGCAGTGATGCCTTCTAGTCAGCCACACGTTAACCTTATTCACATGCATCAATGTGTCTGAAGCAATAGCAATCTAACTACAGAATAACACTCAAGACCAGATTCCTTTATGAATTAAATATGTATGTGTGTGTGTGTGTGTGTGTGTGTGTGTGTGGTGTGTGTGTGGTGTGTATGTGTGTGTGTGTGTGTGTGTGGTGTGTGTGTGTGTGTGTGTGTGTGTGTGTGTGTGTGTGTGTATACACACACAAAGAAAGAAACTCTCACAAGACCATGTGCTGCTGAAAATCCTCCTAAACTCTAGAGCTACCCTGGAGAGCTGGAAAGATTAGCCAATCCCTTTCTTTCCATTTGGCCTTGGTAATTCAGAAAAGGCACTGTTAAGGGCAAAAGCTCTGCCAGTAGTCAGGACTCCATTTCCATCTGTGTCTGCTGCCTGTCCAAAGCAAAGCCCATAATGTGGCAAGAGAGGATCAAATTACGGGTGAGGCTGAACTTTCCATTCTACCCAGGCCTGTGATTACCTGCAATTCCAAAATTACCTCTGCAGAGTAAACACCTCCATTGCACTCCATTCCCAGAACAAACTCTCTTCTGAGAACTTGATAAAAGATAAAGGTACTTGGGGATGGGGGTGAGGGGAGACAACACAACCACAAAACAATTGATAGCACTGTGGCAGTGAAAAAACTGTCAGCACATGTGCATGTGCGTGTGTGTGTGTGTGTGTGTGTGTGTGTGTGTGCACACGCACACTCGAGTACACACACACACACATTTAAGTTAAAAAAAAAAAGAGTAAAAGTTGGAATAACAAGAAAATCAGAATCCTGGGGACAGTGAGTTAACCAAGTGATTTGTTCCATATACCTAGTTGGTAAACTCAAACATTTAAATAATCCATGCTCTTCTCTCTGTACAAATCCCATACTGGGCTTCATGGCAGGTAAGTCTAGTTGGCTATCGAATGAGACATTCTATTTTATGGCTCAAAAGTTCCCAACATTACCTAACAACAAATGAGTCTCCTAAAACTGTCCATCAGGATTGTATTCATAAAATAATTTCAAGTACCATAAAGGAGCAGCCATTAAACAGAGACCCATAATAAATCATTTTTGTAAAATAAAAATCTTTTCATAACTCAAACAATTACTTATCTTAAATTACTTGGTCTTAACAGAAGATTTTATATGCCAAACTTTCCTCAAATATAGCACTCCCCCATTTAGCTTCAATATTAAAATAATAACAGACTCTCAGATTCACATTGCACTTGAGATTTCTTCTTTCCAATAAGCATTACATTCTGTCCCCAGGGAATCCAGAAGCAACTCTAAAACAAGTCAGGGTGTATTCTTCCTGACTTTCATACTTTCATCTCTATCCAGCCACTCCACTACAAGGTCAAATGGAAAGTCTTTCTTCTGAGGGTCCCAAGCAGAAGACCCCAGAAGAGCCAACTCTTGTATTTATCTACTTTACTTTGAAACAATTAAAATGGTCAACATTGTTTCTGCTTTGTTTACTTTTTCTCACAATGCATGTCTTTCTCAAGTAGTAGCTAAGTACTAGTGTAACATTCCAGGATTAACCAGCTGGCACCACACATAAGAAGCAAGCAAGCTTGCTTATATGTTCATGGCCTTAGGTATGAGTAGTTTTATGAAGTTTGCAACCAAGAGCAAAGACTGACATTCTTTTTAAGCAAGTCTGGTTTTGACTTAAGGTCTTTTACCATTTCATAGCAGAAAGGTAAAACCCCACCTGGCAGTCTAAACCTTACCACAAACTAGCTCAGGTTAGTCCTTTCCCTCTCGGGAGACACTAAATTACAAGATACAAGATAAGCAATACTTTACTGACAGTTGGTTCCTGGAATCCAAGGGACACAAGGCACCTGAGTTGACAATCTGACCCCACTCAATACAGGCATGGAAGGTGTAAAGCAAATGAGCAAATACAAACATATGTAGCAAAGAGGCACATATGTAGGCACACACACGCACACGCGCACGCGCGCACGCGCACACACACACACACACACACACACACACACTTTTTACCACCTCTATTTTGGCTCCTGCTCTTAAAACATTAAATATACATGAGGTAAGCTTCATGTTGTCCCCCTAAGGTCTATCACCTTCCCTCCAGAGGACACCTGTGGGGGCAAGGAACACCCAGACAGGAGCTTAGCACAACTGTCCTCTGAAAGGCTTCATCCAGCTGTTGATGGAAACAGATGCAGAAACCCACAGCCAAACATTAGGAATGCTCAGGGATTCTTGTGGAAGAGTCACATATGTAGCAGTTGTAGCTTGGTCTTCATGTAGGTCCACCAACAACTGGACTGTGTGTGGGCTGAGTCTCAGACTTAGACACTTGCCTGCCTTTTGATCCCTTTCCCCTAGCTGGGCAGGTTTCTCAGGCCTCGGAGATTGGGGGATGGGGGTGAGGGAGCTAGGGGATTTGGGGGGGGGGCAAATTTGATCAAAATGTAAAGTAAATTAATGAAGAAAGAAAGAAGGAAAGAAAGAAAGAAAGAAGGGAGGGAGGGAGGGAGGGAGGGAGGGGAAATTTAATATACTTGATCCTGGAAAGAGAGAGAAAGAGACAGAGACAAAGAGAGAAAAGGTAAGTAGGTAGGCAGGCAGGCAGGCAAATAAAATTAAATGTACTTACTTGGTCATGGAGATCACAATTCCAACTTTGACTTTTCACTCCCTCTAACACCCTTCAGACAGTACAACTCCACTGTTGAGTTTCTACCTGACCACATGCAATCAGCCCTCAGATGAAGAGGGTTTAGGTAGGCGGCCAACAGCAGAGAGAAGCATTAAAATCCGTGTCTAGGGCTGGAGAGACGGCACGGCAGCTCAGAGCTCTTGCTGTTCTTGCAGAGGCCCTGATTCGGATTCTAGCACCCACTGGCAGTTTCCAACTGTCTGTAACTCCAACTCCAGGGCATCCAGTGTCCTCTTCTGACATCTGGGACACAGACATGCGTACAGTGCACTTTTCTCTCAGATAAAACACTCATAAAGTAAAACTAAATCTTTAAATGAAATATAAAATAAAAATTGTATCTATGCTAAACATGTAGACTTTTTCACTCTGTCATTTACCCTATAAACAAGGTGTACCCACTGCTACAATAGCTGTAGTAAGTAATTTATGTACCATCTACATTGAAGTAGGTATTATAAATAATCTAGAGGTTTTTTTTTCAAGCTTCTATGAAAACATTATTTCATCTTATAAAAGTAGCTTGAACATTTGTGGAAATTGGTATTTTAAGGGGGAAGGACCTAAGAACTAATCCCTGACAGATATGAAGACCCAGGAAAAAAACTAGAGTTTAGTACTACAACACACAGAAGTAGTCAGACATGTGCGGGAATACTTCCATATACAGATAAAACTATTCCAACAGCAAAGAAAGTTAAGAGGAAAATGGAAATGACTATAATTCAGAAGCCATGTTCTGGTGCAAAGCACCGTCATAAGTCTATCTGGAGCTAATACAAAATAAAATGTATTCCAACAGAAGGCAGCTTTGCCCTTGCCATACTGTATTATGTGTTAAGTAACTGGGCCCTTTTTTTCCCACTACTGTATAATTACACATGAAACCTCAGATGTCATTCATGTACACAGAAGCCTGACTTAGGCTTGAAAAGAAATCCTTTCTTCATCTGCATTGCTAGCAGCTTTTGAAAGGACAGGAAAAATGCTCTATGGAGAAAAACATGGACACCAAAACATTTGCCTATGTTTAATAGCAATATGGGGTAATCAACTACCTCTGTTGGAACTTGCCCAACAACCATTCTTGCCCCATTTTGATTTCACAGAGCATTAGACTGAGGCACAATTGCTAGTAAGGGGCCCAGTCAATGCACTAACTTTCTGACTCCAAGCTTTCCTTTCCTAGAAATTCTCCTTTTCCAGTTGCCATTCCACTGACTATTCATACACAATGTATACTGGTGTTTCCACACTGCTGTCTTCCTTACTCCCACTAAAGTAGAAACTTCAAAGTCATCCTTTGAACATACCTGCACAGTTGTACACAACTTGCAGGAGTGAATGGCTGCCTGCTACACCTGATCACCAATGAGACAAATGAAGAACCCTTATGACCTAGGCACAGGGCAAGGCAATTGCCATTAAAAAAAAAAAAAAAAAAAAATTCAGAATCAATCAAATCACTACTTGCTACACTAAAAGTAAGAACAGTTTACTGAAATCTACCTAATGATTTCCAGATATCAACATCATACTGCCCAGCACACAAAGCAAAGCCACACTCCCAAATTGTCATTGTTGCTGCCTCACTGACCTTCCAGAATCCAATACTCTGCCTCAACTTCTTCCACCACCCCTAACAAAGGGATTTCCTCAAATTTATAAGCCTCCCTTCATGCCTTAGGACCACAACCCTAAGTATTTTCTTCCTTCAGTCTCTTACCCCTTGGTCATACTGCACCTATGAAGATCAATCCTTAAAGCCCTAAGAGAAGGATGAGACTCTGTGTTGATCATTTTTCCTAAAACACAGTAGCAATTCTCCTTAAACCACCCACACATGCACTATACTTATGAGTAAAAGGTCACAGATGCAATCTAACAGACTCCAGATTTCCAGGTAATGAAACAACTTGCAGAATTTTGCAGGTTCTGAACAAAGTCTAAGTCTACAAGCTAAATCAAGCTTTTAAGACTCCAGCAGGACCAAGATCTTGGTGAAATTTGTCCTTTGAGTACCAGTATGCTGGAATGGCCAGTCTCTTAGACTCTTCCTTCATCCCTGTAAGTCTTTCATAAGAGCTAGTTGCTGTGGGTAGACCTGGGCCAAGGGACTTTGATCTTTGGGGAAATACAATTATCTTCTAATTCTGCTGGAAGAATCCCAGACACTAATGATTTAACACTGTTAAAAATGGAGAGCACATTTAAGTCCAAACACACTATCAAATACTACGTTACCATCTGTGTAAGGAATATAATTTTAAGGGTATGACAGCAAGAAATTTTAAGTTTAATGGAATTAATTTCAGAGATGTCCTGAAGAAGTGTTATTGTCCAAAAGCACATCCCCACATCGTCCCCCCCAAAAGGAGGGGCTGGGGATGTATCTCAGTAGTAGACACAGCACTTACTCAGCAAGTATGAGGCTTGGTCCTCAGAATTACAAAGGGGATGGAGGGCAGTTACCAGCACCATTATGGAATTTAAAGTTAGCATAAACTAATGTTAAAAAGGCAGTTTACAGGAGGCAATGTTCCCAAAGTGTATAGCCCTTATATACTTAAAACATTGTATTTGAGTCTTAACAGATTTTCCTTTAACACTTTGCAGTTAACACCCACATTGTCCACATGACACTGTAGAATAAACCAGGCCAACCATCCACTCAATAGTGCAAGCACAAATTGGGTACCAAAAACTTAAGATCATGAGCTTTCACAATAAGCCATAGTCATTTCTAGCATCTGTTCCTGGTCTTTGTGCTTTGGTGGCAGAATAGAAAACAATTCCCCCTTGTGTCCTGTAGGCGGCTGAAGAACTGGGAAAAGCAGACTCTTGCCTTCAAGCACTGACTTTGTTTTTTTTTTTTTTTGTTTTTTTGTTTGTTTGTTTTTGTTTTTTTTTTCCTTTAAAAAATTATTTATTTTATGTATATGTAGCCTTTTGGCTAAGATCAAGTGTAGCACTGACTTTAAAGAACAGCTCAGGAACATAGAACCTAGAAAAACCTTGGTGACCTAGACAAGAAGTATTCTCATAACTTAGGAGAGAATAAAAACCTTTGATTTTATTTCTAAGGCTCGTCCAGTTTCAACTTAAAAGTCAAAAGAATCTATATCCTTTCACATCAAAAATGTGAGTCCACAACTCAGACCATTTCTTGAAGCATTGGGGGCCCACACTTGCAGGCAGCCTGCGCTCACCCAGACTACTGGGAATGTCCTCTTTAGAAGCCTCCCTGCTCTCCTAGGGGAGTTTGCCTCTTTTCTTTGGCAAATCCACTAACATCTCAATCCTTATAGCTTCTGCCCTTCTGGGTAGATCCTTCCTTCAGTTCTCTTTCCTTTCTGAAATTAACAGGTCCCAGCTCCATAAATGTGTGTTCTCCTCAAGCAATTTTCAATACGGTAAAGAACTCTTGGAAAATACACAAGATATGTGTGAAACCTTCATGCAAGTTTTCTTTTAGTCTGCTTTTTTCTGCCCCAAAAGGTCCCAACACACAGATGAGTAATTGATTCATAGCAACCATTTGTGGGAGATGAAAAAAGAAATCACCACTGTTTTTTTCCTAATTTATATCGTTCCCCAATCTGGAGTCTATCAAAGTGAATCCTAAGGTGGGAAGGCAGGAGAGGCAAAGAGGAACATCTGCCTCAGATGCCTGCCTCCACTCATAAATAAGTACTTTGGGTGCCCGCCTATGTCAGAAAAGGTATCTGCTTTTAGGTGATGCACCACTCCCTCCAGTCTCCCTCTATCGCCCTAAAGGAAGAAAGAGTGTGAGTTCTCTTTTGAGACACTTACATAAGACTCAGTAAACTTCCTGTGACATTCACAGAAAATGTAAGCTGCTCTTTTGCTCCCTCAAGATATCAGTTTAATGGACTGAGTGACAAAATTCACGGATTCAGAATTCAGCAGAAACCTACTCAACTGAGGCACATCAACACTGGAACAGGGAAAACAAAAAAACAAAAAACAAAATCCAAACCAGTGAGATGGACTGGGTCTGTAAAAGACAATCTGTTCCCTCTCAAGTGACCCATTTAAAGTCCAGAAGTGCACAGGTTTAATAAATCTCACACTGGTAAAGACAGCTTATAGAAAGAACTATCCTTACACAGAGGGGGAATTTCAAGGCAATGAACAGTATAACTTTATGATAAACATACTTATCATTCCAACCTCCAGAAGCAATGACATTTACAGGAAGCTCTGACTAGACACTGATGACTACAAGTTTAGTCTAACAGGACAGACCAGGTAAGTTGGTTGGGTCTCACCCCTCACGGGTATCCATACCATCCAACCACTTTATCCTAAAAAGCTTTTTGCAAAATGTGGATGCATACACCCAACCCGGCCTCTCTTCAACCAACTGGAAAGTTCTCTGGGCATCCCATCATAAAAGGCAGGTGAACGTCGCAGAAAAGCAGGAAGGGCCCCAGGGTGGCGGTAAAACAATACTTCCAGGTGTTACTAAGAACCTGCCCCCTACACACACACCCCAACTCGCTCTTGCCTATCAATATCTTGTACACCTATGAGTCTGTCAGGTCCTGAGACAGATCCTGAGGACACCAGAGATAGGGGTCTTCCACCTCTTCCTTTTCCAGGAATCAAAGCCAAGTCAGAAACGGTGTGACTATCCTTTTTACTAGCATCCTAAGCACACCGGGTACCAGCCACAGGTTTGGATAACTTGTCCAGCATTGCTCACTAAAGCGTCCCCAGGAAGGTTCTCTCGCACATCAGGGCTCTTACCTTAGCCTTGACTACATCCAAGCAGAGGTACACTCCGAAAGAGCTGAACCACGTGGTGTCACTGACGCCTACTAAGTGCAGTGGGTCCTGGTGGAGATCCAAACTGGCGCTGTTCTAACCCGACCGATGGTGCCAAGCACAGACTTCAAGACAGCCTTGAACTCCAAATGCCAACAGGAAAGGTCCGCCTTGCAGGGACTGAGCACTCTCCCTTCTTTCTCCTCCTCCGAGGCGACTGTAGAAAGCTGCTCTACGCCTGAAGGACTCTTCCAAGCCCTGGGAGCCTCGCATGGACAAGGGCCTAGGGCCGCCCTGGGTTGGGTCGGGGAAACCAGCGCCAGGAAGAAACGCGGAGCCGCAGCTCTGCCGGCTTCACCTTCCGCGCCCCTGACCGCTTAACCCCTTCAGGGCAGGGCCTGCCCGCAACCGGCCCGGCCAGGCGAGTACACCGGCGCCCCCAGCCCCGGAGAAGCGGCGAGGCAGGAAGCGGGAGTCAGGAGGCAGCTCAGTCGGGCCGAGAGACCAACGTGGCGAGCGAGCACTGGGACCAGCCGTAGCAGCTTGCGATGACTCTCCCCCCCCCCCCCCCCCCCCCCGGGCCTGCGCCACCCGCCCGCGGCTCCGCGAGAAGCGGGCGCTGAAGAGGGCCTCGCCCGGGCCCGGGCCTGGGGCGCGGGACCGGGAACGCGAGGCCGGGATAGGTGCTCCTTGGAAGGTCACGGCCGCCGGGGCGCCGCGAGCGGGATGCGGCCCGATGGGTGCGGGGAGCCCGGGCGGGCAGGCCCCGCCGCCGCCTTGGAGACGCGCCGGCTTCCCGGAGCGCTCAGGTTTGGAGCCGCTCGACCGCTGCAGACGCTGTGGGCAGCCTGGAGCCGTGAACGGACGGGCGCGCGATCCCCGCTTCCCGCGGGGCCGGGAGAGAATCGCTGTGCGGGGACCGGCGTGGGAGCGCGCTGACAGGCGCTGGTGTTCTAGCTCCGGGCTAGTCCAGCCGCCGCCGCGTGCTTAGAGCGTCGGGCTCGCTCAGCAGCTGCAGTGACTGTGTGTCTGTGTCATGTCTGTGCAGCTGGGGGGCGAGGGGGAAGGACCGCGATCCTGGGCTGGGTTCCGAGCGGGGGCGGGACCGCAGCCCGCCTCGGAGCCACGCCTCTTCCCCGTGATCGCATGGACGGCCAATGGGTAGCGCCAGGCATGTGCGTCTCTAGTGCCCGCCCTGCCTAGGCTACGCCTACGACCTCCCTCCGCTCCTTGGTTCATTGGAACGCAGGCGGATGAAACACCCGGAGCCCGGAGCCCGGAGCCCGGGCCGCGTCTCGGGAAAAGGGTGCTAGCTGGAGCTCCCCGCCCTTCTTTCGAGAGGAGGGTGGAGTTCTTGTTGCTTTAGGTTTGCCAGCAGGGTGGGTCACCATGCCACTCCTTTTACAAAATAACGGTCTGGGGGGGAAGTATGAAGTTCACCCTGCTTTTCCTTCGGTTGGGGACGTGGCTCTCCCCTAGGTTGACCGGGCATGGGGCAGCCAGAGCTGCGAAAAGGCCCGATTTGAACGGTTTGACATCATCTTGCTTGGATTCTGGTTCCAAAAATCCTGTGCAAGACTCTGGTCCCCCTCACCAGGGTAAACTACATTTTTGTGTCCATATATACACACACAGAGATGTACCTCCTTTCTAATTTTACTCTTGCTCAAAGCCCCGCGTTCCACTGAAGGGACATCTAAGCCTCCTAATGTTGATGAGGAGGGTAAGGATGCGGAGGGTCAGCCCGGGCTGCGGAAGAAGAGGAAAGATTTGGTTATAGTAAAGGGAATGGGATGTCCCTTGGGAGAATACACCCCCCCCCCCGCGCGCGCGCGTGCCGCCGCCGCCGAGGCTGAAGCAGAGCCTGGGTGAGAAAGGACCCTAGAGGACGGTCCACTCCCACTGGAAGACCGAGCTCCGAAAGTGCGATCCAGCTTCCGGGTTTTTTCCTCAACTGGGTCCCTTGGCTTCTGGGGGCCCCTTCCCCCGAGTCCCCACCTCCCCTATCCGTAGATCATTGAATGTGAAAACCTTCTCGCAATCAACCCAAGGTTACAGTTGTACACCACTGATGTACGGAATGGGCTAAGTGGGGAGTTGGTTAAACTGTTATAACCCACAAACACCACTGGTAATTCTTCCTCATTTTAAATATTTCCTTTTGAAAACTGTTAAGTTTCCCAGTCTAAGCAAAGTCTGTGGTTTGAGTGTGTGTGTGTGTGTGTGTGTGTGTGTGTGTGTATTCTGAAGTTGAAGGTGATTGCCTAGGAATTATGCCTCCTTGACACAAACCAAGATACAAATGTCATAAAAAGATTTTGGCTATGAGATAGTATAAGGAATGCAGAATAAAATACAGAAGGAGATAGATCTGTTATTGCTAAAGAATCAGCACAGATTTCGCTGAGAACTGAGAAACAGGAAAGTATTGTACCCTATAAACCAACTGCTATTTATCCTTACACCAACATTGCACCTGCCAGTGAAAAAGCTGCACTCGCCCTCCCTCCCACACATCCATCCTCCCTCCTTTCTCATCTATCCTCTTTGTTAGGGTCATACAGAATTAATCTTAAGAAACTGGAGGTGCTAAAATGGCCACTAGGGGGCCCTAAAGGCATCTCAAAGTAGAAGGCAGAAAAAGTTCCCACCTCCCTGATTTCTGACCTCTTTTTCTGAGAACCTATTTCAACTTGGATCTAAAGACAAGTCAAGAGTGAATATGATAAACAGATTTTGACTTAGGAGACAAGAATTTTGTTTCTAGCTTTTCAGACTTCGGATGCCCTCACTGCTCCCCCAAAGGAATTCTGCATCCATTGAGGCCAGCGACTCAAAGTCAACCCAAAAATCACTTCCTTTCCAACCTAGGCTTCTAATATTTGGAGACTGTTTTCTGAATACTTGAACATTCCTCAAGAGGTGGGTAGTTCAGCAACTGAAACTTTGCAGAAAGGATTTAACGACTTTGGTACCAATGGATCTACCAACAGAAGCCAAGGCAGCTATAGGTTAACAAGCAGAAACCTGTGTGTGTGTGTGTGTGTGTGTGTGTGTGTGTGTGTGTGTGTGTGTGTGTGTGTGTGTGTGTAGGTCAAATGTCCATGCTGTGTTTCTTCCTCAGTGTTTTCCCATCTTATTTTTTAAGTCTCTCACTGAACCTGGAGTTCACTGATTTAGCTAAACTAGACAGAAGGCCACAGAGTGCCTACTGATCTCCCCCCTTAATCTTACGATGACAGAAACACACTACCATGCCAATGTTTTATGAAAGTTCCTCATGTTTGCAAGCACTTTACCACATTAAGTCATCTCTCCATCCCCATCATAGAGGCTGGGTTCCAGTGAGTAAGTAACATTAATGAGGTGTTGATTCTGGAGGAAGGAAAAAAATAACTCATAATTGAATGCAGAGGGAATAATTCAGGTTGGAGCCTGCAGCAGGAGACACTGACCAGTCAACAAGGAATGATTCCAATATCTTAATAGTGTTACATTTGTCAATAACTAAATGTCACGTTAAATCTGAGTAGGGTGCAATATCTAGCACTTTAATGTTTAAGGTTTCAGAGTCCTTAGCAATCTCATAGACTCTGCCCTCCATTTTACAACTAAGTAAGGTCAAGATGTCCTTTATGAGAGCTGAAAATGCCCCAGGAACTCAGGCTAAAGAAGGTGAATTGTTCTCCAATATCTGTAAACAATGTTCAACCTAGACATGTTTCAAGTAAAAATATAATCAACAAGCATGAAATATTCCTCTGTCATTCTGGCCAATAACCAAAATGCATTCCTGGACAAAACAAAATGCATCCATCAGGGAGGCACAGGAAAGAAGGTGCTTGATGAAAAAGTAAAGACTATTATAAAAGCCAGAAAATTAACACTAATGAAAGTGTGATTTGAACATAATTTAAGTGAAAACAAAGCAAGTCCAGAAGTGAGACATAAAAGAGAGAATGAGGACATAGTCTTCTCTTTGTAGGATGAAAAAAAAAATATTGTATTTACTCATCATCATGTTCATTAAGCAGGCTAGTTACAGGTGATCCAAAAATAGCTTTATTAACTTCTGAAAGACTTGCTACCCTGAACCTCAGAGCCTGATAATTAGAATGGATTTGGCTCTAGATAGAGGATGTCATTGTCTGTAGGAATGAGAGTGTATTCACTCATTGGTTGTGAGAGACTGTCAGAGTCAAACCTCATCAAGACATAGCTCCCTGGACACCTTATGATAAAATAGAACAGGAAAGGAAGCCCTCTCTAGACAGAAGAAGAATGCATTGGTGCTAAAGAGGCCAAGATGAAAACTTAAGCAAGCTTCTGTCCTCAGATCCTAGCAAAGCAGGACTTCAAGCTAGTGTAGCAGAAGACCTCAAAACAAAAATGTAAAACAAAAACATAAGAAAAAAAACCTGTGTTCTGGAAATACTAAGTAGGAATGTACAGCTTTTGATATGTGTATATATGGAATGCATAACTTATAAGTGAGTTAAAAGGGCAGAGATGACTGTGTGGACTCCCACTTCTTGCTCCCTATTCCACCCCCACCCCCACCCCCACCCACCACTGCCATCCTCTTTTATTTGCTTTAAAAACCTTCATGATAAGATTACCTGGGGATCTTGTTACAAGGCAGAAGCTGATTCAATAGATGTGGGCTGGAGACTGGAGTTCTACTTACCAAGCAGATCTGTCCATGAGTGGGATATAGAAGACAACCACTAACAACATCTGTCCTTTTCCTATTTTTCTCAGTCAGTATGCCTCAAAAATTAAAACTCAGAGGCAAGGATTGGGAAATAGGAAACTAATTTGGGAGGTGACTACAAAAAGCAGAATGGGTGGTTTCAGTGTACCCCAGCAGTCATGTGTTGAACTCCCCACATGATAGAATGTACAGATAGGACCTTCGGAGACAAGTGAGTTGTGAAAGATTTGTCCTCATGGATGGAATAAATAGAAATTTTATAGGAATGCGTGAGTTTACTCTTTTCTGCCCTTCTGTCACGTTGACGACAGTATTTCCACACTATGTTTGCCCTTCCACCTCCACCATATAAGAAGACACAGCTCCTCCATGATGCAAAGAAGACCCTCCTCAGAGACCAAACCTAATACTGCCTTAAACTTGGATTTACAGACCTCCAGAAATGTAAGAAATACATTTATATTGTCTATAAAGTACCCCTTCTCAGATACTTGGTTATAACAGCACAACTGAACCTAGGTATCAGGTAAGGATGTGAGAAAATAAAATAGAGAAGGGGAAAAGACTAAACAGCTATACAAGATTTAGTGGCTACAGTGCTGGACATGGCAGATGAAGAACACAAGCTTAGAAGTATCCCACTAGTCAGCAAAGCTAGAGCACTAATTTTTCCATCAAATCCCTTCATGGGTTAGTGGGTGCTCCTGGCAACTGACTGACTCCTGGGATTTCTTCTAGAATCACATCAGCAGAGTTGCAGGTGCTTAAGATGGGAATGCCTCGGGGTGCATGAAAACTCTCCAACCAAGGGTAGAAGTGATAACCAAGATGGATCTCAGGGAGTGACAAAGACAATGACGACATTTGACCAAAGAAGTGCTGTGGATATAGCTTAGTGGATAGGGGGTCAGTCTGTGTGAGAGGGGCACAGAAACATGTCATCCCAGACAATCTGGGCTGGAAGTTGGAAGAATAGGACTTGAGCTCATACTAGGCCTTAGCCACCTCCAGGTCCACCTAGGATACATTAACTCTGCCTCAAAATGACAAAAGCATTTCCTTAAAAATAAATCAGGGTTTTAGTTTGAAGGTCAACCAACACCAGATCAAAGCTGAGGAGGTAACATAGGCTGTTCAAAGTGAGGTTCAGGACTCTTGTCTGTGACAGTGGACTGCTCAAAATGTTTTATCGCCATCAAATACTTCTCATACCCATTCTTTTTGTTTGTTCAAAGCATCATCTTAGCTCAGACCTTCATTTCTCACCTGGAATACACTAAAACCCACTATTCCATCCACAGTCTCCTTATCTACACTTTCATTTTCTTTTTCTTATTTAGCCTCAGGGATCCACAAGCCCCAATCTTCCAGCTTTTATTTTCCAAGCACTGGAATTACAAGTGTACATTACTGTACCCAGCAGCCTTCTCTCATTTTTAAGTTGTAGCCATATTGCTTCCATCAAGTGAGTCTCTTTCTAATAAACTTCTGCTTATATATTTGCTATAGTTTCTTTTAAATTATATTAGCAATTATAGTATAAATTCAGAAGTATTCATTGGAGTTGAGTCAAAAGGAAGACCAAGGAACAGAGCAAGTATATAAATGTTTCTCATAGAGTAGTAAGGTGTTGGGCATGTCCACTCTGTTCTTGCACAGGCTCATTTAACTTGTCCAAGCATCCACTCAGGTGGTTACAGTTAGTACCATTTTACTGCTTAGACTTAGTTCAGAAAGCAATCCAATAACCTCCTAAACATTATGCAGTGAATCATGGTAGGACTAGAAGGTATTCTTCACTACTGTGTCACCTATCTTCTATACAGAATCACAGCAGTGGCTGGATAAGAACTCAAGATTAGCTCTTACCTTTTTGTCTATGTGTCTAATAATCATACACATATCATTCAAAAATTCATATTTTTGAAAGTCTTGTGTAGCCCAGTCTGACCTTGAATGTGTAGCCATGTGGCCAAGGATAACTTTAAATTTCTCATCCTCCTGCATCTACCTGCCTCCATGGGAACCTGGGGCCTCGTGAATGCTAGGCAGGCACTCTCCAAATGAACAGCATCCTCAGCTCCATCTCATGAGTTAATGTCCCCTGGTTAAGGTGTGCCTTTGAGAGGCCTGCCCTTAGTTCTTGTCACTAACCCAGCTTTGTGTCTGCTCACCCTACTCCTCTCTGCTTCATTGTACACATTCACTTTTCTATAGTTCAGGGGTTTTTTCTCTTTCTCACAGTCCTTATTTATGCCATTTGCTCCCTCTAAATCTCAATTTCTTTGTCTTGACATCCTGGCCTTTTAGCTCCAGTTTATTGATGTCAAGTAGAATGAAAATATTACTTTATTCCTAGAGTAAATCGCGTAGAGGGATTTCCTCTCTTCTTGATTATTTAAAATATTCTCCCCTTTCTTTTATTCTATAGTGGTTTCTACCAGCTTTGTATGATTACTGTTTTCTTTCCATCTATCCTCAAATAAGAACAAACCATCTACACCTAGGGTTTATCAATTTCCTTTGTTGATGTCTTTCCCTTAGCTCAATTCTCAAAGTGGCAATTTGTTGTTTTTTTGCAGTTTTTCAGATTGACTGCTGGCCAGAAAGTTGACATGCACAAATATCAAAGCTGCCCCAAAGATCACTGTCTAGCCAGCTTGCTCTGTATGTGGCTTTCTGAATTAAGAGTAGAACTCTTTCCTTATCATTTGGGTCTCTGGTATGCAGAACACATAGGGTGCAGGAAACTATAGTTTCTGCTTCTTTTGCTGTGCTTTTCTCTTCTGCTTTGCTGCTGAGCAGTATACTATACAAGTTCTGCTAGGTCAAGAACAATAGTTTCTCAAACAGAAGGGAGATAACTTCTACTGTCCTAGTAGGGGTGACCCATAACTCTGTGCTTCCTCTTTCCCACAAGCAGTTGTACATTTGGTAGAAATAAAAACTCAACACCAAGTCCACTTGGCTGGGTTATGTTATATAACTTCTTCTTTGCATGTGAACACATGGATATTTTAGCAGGAAATCATAAAAGGCTACATGTTATCAGCACAAAGCTCTTTCATTTCTTTCATTTCTTTTCTTGAGGGAAAAGGTTCTAGCCTATTTCCCACTTCTACCATGGCTCTAAGGTCTTTGTTAATAACCAATTGACTGAAGATCTCAATCTAATGATTTTAAGAAAAAGTTCTTACATTTTCCCAATATAAATAGACTGGGGTTGGGTAGGACATGGAAATTCGAATTTTGTTTCTTTTCATGGAGGCAATTGCTCACTTCAACATAGCCTAAGAAAAGAGATGTGGACTAGCAACAACACCAAAGCCAGCAAATAACCCAACCAAATGGTTGCTTCAGATTCATACCCCAGTGAAACTAATGTAGTAATGAGTAAGCCTATTTTCTGTCCTACTGCCCAGATTAAAAATCATGCTAAAAACTTATGAGAAATATCTCTACTGGAGACACTGAAACATTCTTCATTCAATTATGGTCAAGCTTACTCTTCCAACTTTGGGCCAATAATGAGCAGTGTCTATGTATTCTTTCTCATAGATGGTATCATCTAGTAGGAGAGATATCATAAAACAACCAATATGAAAGAGATCCTTGATTATTGGTTGGTTCAAATGCTACAAAAGAAACAAAGAGGGCATGATGGAAAAGAAAAAAAAAAATAAATGGAGTCCAGGATCATCTACATAAAGAAGAGTCCTTTAGATTGAGTATAATGTAGAAGTTATTCAACCAATTTGTGAAGGCAACAACATTCCAGCTGGAGGGAACAGCATGTGCTAAGCAATGAGGCAGGAGAACTCAGCATGATTGAGTGATTGAATGAAGGCCAATGTATCTGGAGCTTATTGAGTAGGAGGGGGAGTCTTGAAGAGAAGAATGGGACGTGAACAGCTGTTTCAGAGATATTTAAGGAAATCAACAAGAGATGAACAAATGGATTGCCAAGTAGCAGTGCGGTCACATTGAAATTAGCACAAATTAATGCTGATCAAAGGCAGTACAGTTCTGGGACTTTCTCCAGCAACCTTCTAACATTCTGCTTGTGTTCAGTTCTTGCCTCTGGTGGGTAGATTCAAGAAACCCAGCTTAACCTTTCATGATGGTCCAGCTGGTTTCCTCAACTCTGCCCTTCTCTAGCCCTGGGTGTGAGGGCTACTTAACCTCCCAAGTAGGCTGACCTTGAACTGTAGTCTGGGATCCTCTGCATTACACAGGGGAGTGGTGTGAAAGTTGCCCTTCTTTTCCTTTAAATGGAGCTGGCACATGTTGTTCTCTCTCCAGTCTCCCTCCCAGTGGAGGATGGAATGGCCTTTCAATAAGTGTGCACTTGCTGCAACCACTTCCATTCAACTATGTTTCCTCTTAGGAAACTCATGCCCCACCCGTCTCAGCTTCCATTTAAGCAGTGGTTCTCAGTCTTCCTAATATGGCTGCACTTTAATGCAGTTCCTTTGTAATGGTGACTCACAACCATAAAATTATTTTGTTGCTATTTTATAATTGTAATTTTACTACTGTTATGATTTATAAGGTAAACATCTGATATGCTGGATATCTGATATGTGACCCCAAAGCTATCATAATTTAAAGGTTGAAAACCACTGATTTAGAAAAAAAAATTCATAGTCCAACTTTCTAAACCATTTTTCCTTCTTTTATAAAACACCCAAGAGAAGTTCTCATTCTGGAAGTCATCAACTGCAGAATGGCTAGGATCTGTATAGGACACCTTTAATCCTAACACTGCAGAGACTGGAGGTGTTTCCTTGGAGTCACCTAATCCATTTCTGTTACAATTAAAACTAATCTCCCAAGGTTTAGACCTTGGTAGAAAACAGATGATTTTAGCCATGATTTCCCCTATCACATGTTCCTATCACACACTCACACACACACACACACACAAATTAAATTAGTCCTATATACTTAAAAGAATTTCAAGGGTAGCTCCTGTTGTTTACACTAAAAGCCTGAAGGGCAGCAATGCCTTGCAACTTTCTTGCACTTATGGTTTTTGTTTTGTTGTTGTTGTTGTTGTTGCTGTTGTTGTTGCTGTTGTTTTTTGTTTTTTTTTCTGAAATGCTTTTTTTCTTTTCTTTTTGCACACACATTATCTCATTTTGTCCACTTAATGACTTGAATTAAGGAGGATGGATACTATCTACTATTGGGAGAAAAATAGCACTTGGGTTTGATTCACTCCTGTAGAGGTTTGGGATCCTGCTGGAGCATTTTGAGACCTCACCTACATGGCTTAGAGTGCTGAGCTGACTTGATCTTTATTCAGTGTTTGACCTTTTATCAAAGGTCCCAAAGATAATAATAGCCACCACCCATTGTTGAGCATTTAATAAACTCAAACACTGTGCTTCCTGGCTGATTTCTGTGTACTTTATTTTTCAACTCTTAAAGAAGGTGGTTTCATTGTTGTAGTGGCTTTTCAGATGAGTTTGCCTTCACCTCACAGGCTCCAGTGCCAGAGACTTCAGCCCCTGTGCTCCTGTGATTGTTTGTACTTGCTTGGCCCTGAGAATGGCACTGTTGAGAGGTGTGGCCCTGTTGGAGTAGGTGTGGCCTTGTTGGAGTAGGCGTATCACTGTGGATGTGGGCTATAAGACCCTCATGGAAGTCAGTATTCTGCCACTTCATGGAAGTCAGTATTCTGCCATTTCAGATGACGATGTAGAACCCTTAGCTCCTCCTGCACCATGCCTGCCTAGTTGCTGCGGTGTTCCCACCTTGATGATAATGGACTAAACCTCTGAACCTACAAGCCAGTCCCAATTAAAAGTTGTCCTTATAAGTGTTGCATTGGTCATGGTGTCTGTTCACTGAAGTAAACCTCTAACGAAAAATGGTTCCCATTGTTATGCAATTCTTGATGAGGGTATTGTCTTTTGCCTTGTGGAATGTTCCAGTACTAGGCATGCCTTTGAAAAGTCTGGCAAAGTATTTTATTGGAGGAAAGAATTTATTGTTAATATTGGATCTTTTGGGTGTGTATTGTTTTTTGTTTTGATTTGTTTTGGTTTTTCCTTTCAGTTAATGAGATGTGTTATGGCAGAGAATCAGCAGAAATTGGGAATAAGGAAATCTTACTTAAAGTGCTTACTGTATAGGTATAAACCTTTGAGGGGATTGACCAGTTCTACCTGATGCTTGCTCAGGCATTGTCAGACAGCTTGTTTTTTCTCTTTGCTTCTTGATTTACAGCTTTTAAATTGAAGATAGTAATAGCAAATACAGTGATCACTCTGAGTGTTTGCAACTAATGCATATCAAAGTACTATTACAATATTGAATTACCTATTTGTTTATGTGATTTCAATGCCTGTCTTGGGGAAAGTGACTCATTAGTATTACCATCATAGTGGGAAATAGAATTCTGTGTTTTGATGTGGAAAACAAAGGAAGTCAGTCTTGATTGTGATCAGCACAAATTGACTGTAAATCACTAAGCATAAGAGAACTAATTTATAAAAGCAATAGGAAGGCTGAAGAAATAGACTCGAGAGATTAAGACTCATGACTGAACACCTTCAATGGGAAAAGATAATGTGGTTCTAGGTTGATTAGAACCAGGTTAAAGACTTGCAGTCCGCTCAGGAGTTCAGTTTTATGCTATAGCTCATATGTCATTTCTATGTGAGGGGCTTGGATTTGACTCTAGCTATGTGCAAAGTGGGTATTCTACATAGACTTCCTGATGTGGCACCCATTGATAACTAAAGCAGATGTCAGGTGGAGAATGGAGAAGAGATGTTTCCAGATATCTAGTCTAGAAAGTTGGGCCTATTGCAAAGGACAAGGAATTACTTAGTTATTTCAAGGTATTCAAAAAGTCTTAGAAAGTCAGATAATTTACAAACATCTATTGCAGAGCAAATGTTCCCTCCCTGTGTTTATATAGCTGCTAGAAAATGATCATATAACTAAGGCCAAGCTAATTAAAGGTCACAATAAAAAATTTTGTCCTGACAGAGAGTAAAGAACACATAAAGCAGTGGCTCACTGCAGCTAAGGATCTAAAGCATCAATTACTTTCCAAAACCTAGGAACCATTCTATCCTAACAAGACTCTTTCAGAGCAAAGTCATGGATGATGTCTTGCTCCAAGGTTCTTTTAATTTGTCTATCAATTTAAACCTGATTATCTTCTTTCTTTGTTGTTTATGAGCTATACAATAGCCTACCAATCAATAATAATAATAATAATAATAATAATAATAATAGGCCCTGTGTGGTGGCTCACTCCTTTAATTCCAGCATGTGAAGTTGTGTCAGGTACATCTCTGTAAGTTTGAGGCAAGATTGGCTTACATAGAAAGTTCCAGCTTTGCCTGGGCTATATATTAAGACCCTGTCTTTGACAACAACAATAACAACAATAACAACAACTTTTAGTTGTTTACCACTTTTTAGTTCTGAAATACTTACTAGCAAATGGTTTGCAGATGATAGTCAACCATTGGGAAATAATATATAATTGTTTCTGACTTAACTGGAGCAGTGAGAATCTGACAGAGAAAGGTATACAGTGGTGTAATACAAAGTATTGCACCAATGCATTTGATGACCTCAAAGGTATAGTGAGTGTCATGATATAATAGTCTAAAAGGAGTTACTGCAACAGTTTGAGATTTTCTTCTCAAATAAGAAATTCAACACGTAAAAGTTTTCTTTGTCTGTTTTAATTCTACCATGTAGAATAAAGAACACCACTAAAATCCTTTTGTTTTATCAAAGAAAATTCACAAGTACTTGTAGCCTTTATAAAAGTGAGATCTTCACTCAGAAAAATAATTATAGTAACAAGGAGTTACAACCATCTCAAACGTGAATGGTGATTTTCTCAGGACACTGAAACTACTAAAGCACTGTTGTTAGGGGTGGGGGAGGCATGGCAGGGATCACATGTCTGGTATTATCACACAAACCATCTTTATCTTCTGATTTTCTCTCTCTTTATAGGTAAAAGGTCTTGCTGCCTCATCCATAAGTAATGAGATCACATTAGTACACTGCAAAGGAGACAACAGGCTGAGGAGCCTCATTCCTACTCCATGGAGAAGAGGACAGAAAGAAAATGGCTGTAGGAACATACAACACTTTGAATCAAAAGAGTACAATGAATTCACAGACCATGGCTCATAATGTAAAACACTAAACTAATACCCTCACATCTCTAACATCTTGGGCTCAAAACTCAGAAGCCGGGGACTTTGACTCATTACAGTGAAATAGTCTATAGCCTATTGAAACTGAAAACCAAATACTAAAGTGATGTTGGTTCAATTGGCAATATCGTCAAATGACCAGAGCATAGATGAAGAGATGCTGATTCAGAAAACAGAGACCTGAGAGCAGAGATGAGATTGGATGATAAGGTTCGGAGCACCTGGAAGTTCCAGTCCTCAGGGAAAATTAGTTAAGAAACCCTCAGGTTTGATGAGGCTGTTTGTTGTCTCTTACAGGCAACTCCCTTGCCTGAGGCATTATCTTTGCAGAAGCAGCTAGTTTTATGCTGTCACTCTTTTGCTATAAATAGCTTCTTATTCTATTAGAACCTGAACTGAATTTTGTTACAACTCAAGTGGTGGAAAGCCATTGGTCACACGATCATTTTGAGTCTGTATTTGGTGTGCTGGCTCAAACAACTTCAGAGATTTCAAATGATCAGCTGATGAAAATACACACTCAGAGACATACACAGACACATTCACATGAGGATTGACCCCAGAGGTCATTAAAGCACAGACAAACTGCCTCTAAACTTTACTCAAACTCAAAGGAGAGCTAATTATTCTAGCTTAACTTCTCGGCCCTGCTCCAATCATTCCTTATTTATGACTTCATGGGTTTGTCCAGTAACAGGAGTATACCACTTGTGTTTGGTGTGAGGGACGCTAAGGGCTTTTCCAGTCCCACACCCTCCTTACAGTTTCCCCCTCCTGCCTGGGGTCAGAGCTAGGCCAAGTTCCATTCTCTACCCATAGGAACATTCTTGAGTAAAAACTTCTCAGAAAAACCACAGAATGTACTGACTGATCCTCTGGAAAGTCCAGGTAGAGTTCAAATGCATGCCATGCTTGCTAGCCAATAGATCTAAAGGTCAATACGCTTAGTCAATAAGTTTGAACTGCAACCTTGTTGATATAACCTGTGCCCCTAAAAAGTATAAGAACTGCTTGTAATAGCCATTCTGGGGTCACCTTCTAGCCACCCACCTTAATGGACCCCAATGTGCAGAGGTCGACCCCAATGTGCAGAAAATAAACCTCTTGCTTTAGCATTGATCTGCATCTTAGTGTCTCACTCAGGGGGGTGTCTCAAAGTAAGTACCACTGACAAAGTGTCAGGGTCTTACATTTGGGAGCTCCATCTGGGATTCAAGGAGACCCCAATAGGCCACTGACTAGACTGATCAGAGAGAAAAAGAGTGAACTTTTTTTTTTTTTTTTTTTTTTTTTGAGACTGAAGGCAAATTTTTATTTTCCAACCCATTTTTTAAAGCACTTTAATTGCATGCAAGTATTTTGGGTGAGCAGTACAAGGAACTAACAAAGCAGCAAGCGAAGTTCTGAAATTACTCCCATGACAGTTGTTAAAAAGGGCTTGTCATAATGACCAAAATACTTGAGCCCACTTCCTGGTGCCCAAAAATCTTGCCTGAAGCCTAGTTCTTCTGTTCCACCCTAAGACTAAAATTCTTGCCTTAACAGAAGATGGTCTAGTCAACCATCATTGGGAAGAGAGGCCCCTTGGTCTTGCAAACTTTGTATGTCCCAGTACAGGGGCACACCAGGGCCAAGAAGGGGAGTGAGTGGGTAGGGGAGCGGGGGGGGGGTATAGGGGACTTTGGGGGATAGCATTTAAAATGTAATTGAAGTAAATACCTAATAAAAATTGGAAAAAAAAAAAGACAAAAAAAGTGGCATGCTACCCCAGTGTCTCTCAAATAATACCATATGTCTTAAGAGGCACAAAAAGGAATTAAGCCACACATCTCCAGGCTCCTGGAGCTTGGGGTGTTGTATAAGTGCAGTTCAGCTTGGAACATACTGCTCCTGCAAGTTAAGAAGCCGGGCATTAACAATTACTGCCCAGTTCAGGACTTACAAGAGGTAAACCATTTCGTGGCTGACATCCACCCTACTGTGTCTAACCCCTACACTCTGTTGAGTTCCTTGCCACTTTTCAAGAAATTGGTACATGATCTTAAACTTGACAGTGGCTGCAGCATGTGTTCTGGAGAGCATTATAAGGCAGCCTCCTGACTCCTGGCTGACGAATGCCAGGATCACCCACTACCAGACTGCTTCTGAACTCCGATGGTATCACCTTTTCTCCACTGGTTGGGCTCTATCCAGTCACCTTGCTGTCTGACTCTGACCTAAAGACACCACAGCACTAGTGTCAAGAAATTCTGGCAGAAGCTCATGGGTGGAGGAAAGGCCTCTCCTGCCAACCCCTGCCAAGAGCCAAGGCTACCTAGTTTACAGATTGGTGCAGTTTTCTCCATGAAGATCAGAGACGAGTGGGTGCGGCATGGTGGACAGCACAAATGTCATCTAGGCTGAACCTCTACCCACCTCTCACCCCACACACGGGCACAGAAAGTGGAGCTAATTGCCCTCACCAAAGCCTTAGAACTTGGGCCAGGCAAGAAAATTATAAACCAAGAGAGAGGACTGCTCACATCAGAGGGAAAAGAAGTAAAAACACAAGCAGGAAATCTTGGATCCATTGGATGCCCTGATGAAGCCAGCAACTGTGAGTACATTGCCCAGGACATCAGAAGGGAAGAGATTCAGTGGCCTGGGGCAATAACTAGGCAGATCAAGTAGCTAAATTGACCTTGGAGACTGTCACTGACTGGGTGGTGTTCCTTCCCCTGGCCCTGTTCTGAGCTTGGAACACACCTTACCATTTTAACCTTTTTACCATTTTAACCCTTTTGAGATCCTATTTGGTATATGGATGCTGTTTTGAGCAGAACATTTGATAGCCCAATCTCAGTGGTAAAAGAAATAATTAAAAAAGTGGAGAAGGAGAACATGGCTCAGATAGTAAAGGAGCCAACTGCCAAGCCTGATGACTTGAATTCAGTCCTAACAAAATGTGGTTGAAGAAGAAAATCAATTCCTGAGAGCTGCCCTTTTATAGTCAAATACATGGTTTGGTACACTTGTGTGTGTGTGTGTGTAGAGGGGTGGGCATACATTTTTAAAATGTTTGAAAAACAACAAAAAATAGAAAGGATATTATATTAATAGGGACCAACTTTAAAAGACTTTTAAAAGAACATGTGTGTGTGTGTGTGTATGTGTGTGTGTGTGTGTGTGT
>NC_034608.1:87938844-87940169 GCF_900095145.1 Mus pahari
AATCTCACCAGCAATGGAGGAGTGTTCCTCTTTCTCCACAACCTCGCCAGCATCTGCTGTCACCTGAATTTTTAATCTTGGCCATTCTGACTGGCTCACATTTCTCTTCAACATGAAGTGACTGGGTGCCCAAAGAACAGACATTGAGACAATTTATTTCACTACCTTATTTTGTCTGTCTACCATTTGACCATCTTCTCTGTAATGGCACAATTCTATACTGTTAAAGGCCTAGGTGGGACATAGTCCCAGTGAAGCTGACTGGGGCAGATGTTTTCTTTCTCTGGCAGCTGAGACAGGGCAGTTTCATTGAGGTGGAACAATTAGAAGCTGCAGAGTCCAAGAGAGGCTGTAGCAATTGTATTGCTAATCAGACCAGCAGGGGTGTATTGTTGGCCTTTGTTCTCAGCTCCCAGAACCCCCTAAAGGGAGCCTGGAGCAACTTTATTTCTAATCAGAACAACAGGGGAGTACATGCTGCCCTTCATTCTCAGAGATCCAGAAACCTCTTCTTCCTGACATCTTTTAGTGTGGAGTATGCCAGCATTTCCTTGCCAGCATGTCCTGTTGTGACCAGTATAACCAGAAATGACTTCTGTTCCTGGTAAGTTCAAACTCTCCCAATAGAAGTGTTCACTGCCTAGTAGTTGTTACACAAAAGATGAATAGTGAATGGTACTGAGCAATGGTTTTTATTATTTACTAATCTAAGTCAATTTCTATCAAATATATTAATTTTAATCTGTTCTGGAATGATCCCTCCAATTATTTAATCATTCTAAATGTCCCTATGAAGACGCTGACTTGTTCTTCTCTGTGTTGCTGACAAAATTGGAGGTTTGAGAACTAACCAGAGATACCCAGAAATGTCTTCCATATTTTATTTTGAATAGATGATATAAAATGATCTGCCTTTGACTTTATATGCAGAAATTTGACTTAAAATTCTAAAAGTCCCTTTTGACTTAGACCTTAAAGAATGATAATTTTTTAATATGGCAAAGAATTTTGTTTTGTTTTTGTTTTTGTTTTTTGTACATCTTGCTTCAAACTTGCAATCTTCCTGCCTCAGCCTCCTAAATTCTGGGATGACAGATATATCCTACCATGTATGGCTAATAGTTTGTTTAATATTGTTTTAGCGTGACATTTTGTTCTGTTTTTTTTCCCCTTTGTTGAGGTTATATGCTTAGTTAATAAATTGATTTATAAAAACTAAAAAAAAAAAAAAAAAAAAAAAAAAAAAGAGATGGACAGAATGAAATAAAAACTCATTGCAAAAGAAGAAATTAAAATCAGTAAATCATGACATACCTACATTTCCA
>NC_034608.1:87940261-87956156 GCF_900095145.1 Mus pahari
TTTTGTTCTGTTTTTTTTCCCCTTTGTTGAGGTTATATAGTTAGTTAATAAATTGATTTATAAAAACAAAAAAAAAAAAAAAAAAAAAAAAAAAAAAGAGATGGGCTGTATGATATAAAGACTCTTTGCTAAAAAATAAAGTAAAATCAGTAAATCATGACATACCTACATTTCCATGTTCACTGCACTATGCATAGTGGCTATCCTGGCTAGTTTTTATTGTCAATTTGACATAGCATATAGTCATGAGGGAAAAGGGGAGTTTAATTGAAGAATTAATTACCTTGACCATATTGGCTTGTGGATATGTTTATTAGGGATTATCTTTGATAGCTAGTTGATATAGTTTGATATATAGTTGATATAGAAATGGGCAGCACCATTCCTTAGGCAGATATTCCTGGGCTGTGTAAGGAAGTATTTGAACATAAGCCAGTGAGCAAGCCAGCAAGCAGTTCTCTTTCAAGGTTTCTGCTTCAGTTCCTGCTTGAACTCCTTCCCTGACTTTTCTCAGTGATGGACTATGACTTGGAAATAAAGCTGAAATAAGTACTCCTATCCCTTAAGTTTGGTCAAAGTGTTTAATCAAAGCAACAGAAGAGTGAATAGGACAGTTTCAATATATAAAACCTTGATGTCCACCCACAGAGGAAGGGATAAGGAAGGGTAGCATGCATACATATGCATTCAGCATGATGCTTAATCATTATTGTTCTCTTGACTGGATTTAAAACTACCAAGGAAACTAGTAAGTCACACTTTTACAGGTGTCTGTTGGCTCATTTTCAGAGAGATGAGATCACGAGTAATTGGATCTACTTAATGTTTTACTCTACTCATGGAGCCAATGGTGAAAAGACTTACTTACATTTTGAAAATGGTGGAATTGTGGAAGATGAAACCTGTGTAGAAAAGCTAAGTCATTGAGTGGGTATGTGCAAAGAGACTATTTTGCCCTGGATTTTTTTCTGTTATCTCTCAGCTTTTTGACTGCCACAAGTTCAACACTGAGTCGCCACCAGTTCTTTCCCACCATAATAACTGAAACCGCACAACAAATTCCTCCTCCCTTGATTGTTTTGGTCAGACATTTTACCACAGTGTCAAAAGGGGCAAGTGAAATAGTGAATAATTCAGCCATAAGAATAATTAAGTTCTGTGATTTATAGCTACATGGATGGAACTGGAGGATAGTATTCAACAAAATGCCTGAAAGACAACACATGCTTTCAACTCACTTGTAGAAATGCAAATTGTCAATAACATAAAAAGATGAAATAGTAAAATGATCATTAGGGCCTAAGAAGGGTGTTGGAGTACAGTATGAATAGAAGGAAGTTGGATAATGGGTACCAAAATAATGTTATGTAGAAGAAATGTATTCCAATGCAGCAGATAGAATGATTCAAATTTATAATAATTCATCATACATTTTATAAGATCTAGAGGAGGAACTTAATAGCTCCATATACAAAGCAAAGATAAATGCTTAAGGAAGTAAAATCCTAATTACCCTGCTTTGATTATCATACATTGTATATTGGTATGATCCTCATACTGCACCTCATAAATTGATACAATTATTATCTGTCAGTCAAAATGGGAAAAAAGAAAAATATCGCATTAGTAAAAGTGGAAGATAAATGATGGTTTCTGCTGAGCCAGTTACCTAACACAAAAGCCTCTCTTTTTTTTTTTTTTTTCTTTCATCCCCCTCCCCAAAAGCTATAGTCTAGTTGCAAAAGATATGCTGTAATTGCCAAACAGAAAGTCTCCTTGAGAGGGAAAACTTTCTCTCATGAGTTTTAAAGGGCAAGATGCAGATTTTTAGCTGTGACTCTGTACTGCTCAAATTCTCTCTTCTAGACTTTCTTGTTTCTTACGAATGCCTTAACTATTTCTCCACTCTTTACACTTAACTCTTATTAAGAGTTGAGAGTTAAGCCTATTTATTTAGGGGCTCTTACTGTTGTTACTTCATTTGTTGATGTTTTATTTTCAAATGTTTTCAATGTAACCTGTAAAATTTTGCAATGCAATTTGTTTTTAGGAAAAGAGGGTCTTAAGACAAATTAGTTGAGTTTGTGGGGTATGGAAAGATTTTAGTCAGTTTCCATAAATGTGTGCCCAATAGGAAATAACCTATAGTAACATTTCCTTATCATATCTAGCCCAGAACACCAGGTCTTTGTGATTTTCTTTTTTAATACTCCTAGCCTAGTCTATGAATCTTTTAGGTGAAAAAAATGCAGGAATCTGGTTGTTCTCTTTTCTCTAAAGCAAAACAAGCCATCTGTAAACTGCTTACATGCTGGTGGTGTAGTAATTCCACTAGAGTCTTCTGCTCCAGAGTTTATCCTAATTAGTCTACATCTACCCTTAAGACACATTACTAGAAATCTGTTTAGAAATGTAAATTAACGCAATACTGTTCCCGAGATGGGAGAAATACCCTAAGGTTTGAGATTTGGGTTTCATAACAGACAAAGAGAAATGGTTAAGAGTTTGCACATTGTGTTGTGCGTGTACACATAGCTTCAAATGTCAGAAGCCATCCTTAGATGGCATTAGATCTAAGATGACTTCCAGAATTGTGTTAAATTCATTTTAAGAATCCACAGGAAGTGTTTTATTAACAGACTCATGAATGAATGGCAATGAAAATGATACAGAATAGCCTATGTCTAGTCAGAGGATGAGCATGAGATCTAGGAAGATTATTTGAATAAAACCTAGTTATAAGGAACAACAAAAAACATGGATCTAGTATCACTATACTAGGTAACTTACTAGAGACTAAATATCAAGAACAGGACTGATACAACTACCCAACCTGAGCAACAGGTGAAAATGAATACACTTCAACATAAACCTCTAAAATGTTCCAGAAAGCTGGGCTATAGGTGATATCATTTTGTGTGGTGCTTACCTACATAGAAATGTTTGTAACCAGTTGTAATTGAGAACAGGCATCAGATATTTGATAGCATGTAAGACACCAGTTCACTTCAAGGGAATACTGGCAAACTTAGCTGGTTTCTAGCCTATATCAGCTCACCTGTGGCCAGATTCTATATAAAAATCCCCAAGTAGTACCTGAAGAAAGATGACAGAATTCAATAGGCTATGGGCTGCCACGTAGAAAATTACCAGAGACTCTGACTTATGCTGAATTTCATTATGGATTTCTTTTACATTTATTTTTTCCATAGATGCTTATAGTTCTCACTTTCTCAATAGGCCATCCATAAAATCGTGCCTCTGGTTATAGCAATACTGTGAGGAGAGATTGTCATAGGCCAAGTCTCACAAGATACGTCTGCCTACACTGTTCTTAACACAGACAATGGCTACTTAGTTTTCTCTCTAGCCACTTTTTGTCTTTGTTTATTTGTATTTCATTAGCCACCATTCCTGTAGAGTGCCCTGTCTTGTGCCATCAATATGTCCAGCATTTACAGGAATGGGCAGTGTTTCTTCTGGTGCTTAATCTGTTTCTGCTATTGGCTCAGTTACTGGATGAGAGTCAGTTGCTTTAAATGACACTGTTCACAAAAGTTCCTGTGTGGTATTAGACTGAGCCCAGGGACACTGTACCTCATTGCTGTAAATATGCAATCCACTTTCCCAGAGTTGAATTCTAGACCACTATAGAAAGAGGCTTGGCCCAAGGACCTTCAATTCAACCCTTCATTGGAAAAGCCATTTTTTTTTTTGTCACTTAAGTGGAACTGGTAATGGAGTCCACCCACTGCAATGATAACAATTGCTGTTCTATTGTTGTATACTGAGTTTCTATAATGAGACTAAACTCTTTGGGGACTGTTTGTTAATGTCATTTCTACTATACTCTTAGTTATAACCCTCTGAGATTCTAGTTGCTTCCAACACTAAAGCACACTTAAGTAGCAGGGCACAGACCTGTTTAGTTTGTTCTACAAAGACATAATCTTATTCAAAACCTACTTTAGCTTTTTGGTCCCCAGTCCTATGTGAATTTAGGTTGTATTTTTGTTTTGTTTTGTTCTGTTTTGTTTTGTTTTATCAAGTATTAAGTTCTATGAATGGTAGGCAACGTCAAAAGGTTGGTTATGAAAATGCACTGGTACCTTAGAATCCTTCAAACACCTGCAGCTGTTCTGTTCATATAGGCACAGACAATTGTAGACTTTGTCTAATAATGTTTTCAGGTATCACATGCCTCTTTCAAAACCATAATAAATCAAAGTATTTTACAGCTGCTGTTCATGGTCCTTTTACCTTTTGCAGATTGATTCCAAACCTCACTCGTTTTGTTTCGCTTTTATGACTTTTCTGAGTTTATGAGACACTTAGAGGTTATCATTGTATCTTCTGTGTAATGAAAACTTTTCATAGAAGGTGGGCAGAATAGCATAAAATAACATGGCACAACATAACATAATATAAGTCCTGGGCCATTCTCCCAAGACAAATTGTGTAGCTGAACTGAGAGGGTACTCTGCAACTGAACAGCTGTCCTTTCCAGATGAATTGGTTTCAGAGTTCAGTAACTAAGGAATTACTAATAAATTATTAGTAAGATACACAAATGGGACAATTAAACTGTTCCTCTCAAGCTCATCTTTTCTTCTGCCACATTTTTTTATTCCATTAATTTATTTATGTGTTCACTTGACATCATAATCACAGGCCCCTGTCTTCCCAGTCCCTCTTTACACAGCCCCTTCACCTCACCATGGCACATCAAGTTGCTGCAGGACTAGTTTATCCTTTCCCACTGAGGCCAGGCAAGGCATCCCAGTTAGAGGAACCGGATCCACAGGCAGGCAACAGTTTCAGAGACATCCCCCACTTCAGTTGTTGGGGGAACACACAGGAAAATCAAGTTGCATATCTGCTACATATGTGTGGGTGGCAGGAAGCTAGGTCCAGCCATGCTTGCTCTTTGGTTTCTGGGTCAGTCTCTGGAAGCCCCCAAAGGTCCCAGTTATTTGACTCTGTTGGTCTTCTTGTGGAGTACATATTCCCTCTGGTTTGCTTAATCCTTCCCCCATCTCTTCTGTGAGACTTCCCAATATATGTCTAATGTTTAGCTGTACATCTCTGCATCTCTATTCATTGGCTACTGGGTAGAGCTCTCAGAGGACAACTGTGTTAGGCTTCTGTTTGCAAGCATAACAGGGTCTCATTAATAGTGTCAGGGAGTGATTCTTGCCCATGGGATAGGTTTCAATTTGGACTGTCATACGTTGACAATTTCCTCTGCTCTACCTCATCTTTGTCCCTGCACATCTTGTAGGTAGTACACATTATGGGTCAAAATTGTGTGGGTGGCCACTCTCATAATTGGACAGATCCTGGAAAGAGAAACTAAACAGAGACACATTGAAACTAACAGAAATTATGAAACAAATGGATTTAACAGGTATCTACATAAGATTTTATCCTAAAAAAAGGATATATATTCTTCTCAGCACATCAAGATACCATCTTCAAAATTGACCATAAAATTGGTCATAAAACAGGCCTCAACAAATACAAAAATATTGAAATTATCCCATGCATCCTATCAGATCACCACAGACTAAGGCTGATCTTCTATAACAACATAAATAATAGAAAGCCAACATTCACGTGGAAGCTGAACAACACTCTACTCAATGATAACTTGGTCAAGGAAGAAATAAAGAATAAAAAGAAATAAAAGAAAGAAAGAAAAGACTTTCTAGAGTTTAATGAAAATGAAATCACAACATACCCAAACTTATGGGACACAATGAAAGCATTCCTATAGGAAAACTCATAGCTCTGAGTGCCACCAAAAATAACCTAGAGAGAGCATACACTAGCAGCCTGACAGCACACCTAGAAGCTCTAGAACAAAAGGAAGCAAATTCACCCAAGAGGAGTAGACAGCAGGAAATAATCAAACTTAGGGTTAAAATCAACCAAGTGGAAACAAAAAGAACTATACAAAGAATCAACCAAATCGGAAGCTTTTTTTTTGAGAAAATCAATGAGATAGATAAACCCTTGGCCAGACTAACTAGAGGACACAGGGACAGTATCCTATTTAACAAAATCAAAAATGAAAAGGAAGATATAACAACAGAACCTGGGGAAATGCAAAACATCATCAGATCCTACTAAAAAGGTTATACTCAACAAAACTGGAAAACCTGGATGAAATGTACAATTTCCTAAACAGATACCAGGTACCGAAGTTAAATCAGGATCAGATTAACGATCTAAACAGTCTCATTTCCTGTAAAGAAATAGAAGCAGTCATTAATAATCTCACAACAAAAAAAAAGCCCAGGATGAGATGGTTTAGTTAAGAGTTCTATCAGACCTTCCAAGAAGACCTAATTCCAATTCTCCTCCAACGAGTCCACAAAATATAAACTGAAGGTACTCTACCCAATTCTTTCTATGAAGCCACAATTACTCTGATACCTAATTTATATAAAGACCCAACAAAAAAAGATAACTTCAGGCCAATTTCCCTTATGAATATAGATGCAAAAATACTCAATAAAATCCTCGGAAACCAAATCCAATAACACATCAAAATGATCATTCACCATGATCAAGTATGCTTCATCCCAGGGATGCAGGGATGGTTTAATATAAGGAAATCAATCAACGTAATCTACTATATAAACAAACTCAAAGACAAAAACCACATGATCATCTCATTAGATGCTGAGAAAGCATTTGACAAAATCCAACACCCATTCATGATAAAAGTCATGGAAAAATCAGGAATTCAAGGCCATTCCTAAATGTAATAAAAGCAATCTACAGCAAACCAGTAGCCAACATTAAAATAAATGGAGAGAAGCTGGAAGCAATCCCACTAAAATCAAGGACTAGACAAGGCTGCCCACTTTCTCCCTACCTATTCAATATAGTAGTTGAAGTCCTAGCTAGAGCAATTAGACAACAAAAGGAGATCAAGGGGATACAAATTGGAAAGGAAGAAGTCAAAATATCACTATTTGCAGATGATATGATAGTATATATGTGATCCTAAAAATTCCACCACAGAACTCCTAAACCTGATAAACAACTTCAGTGAAGTAGCTGGATATAAAATTAACTCAAACAAATCAGTGGCCTTTCTCTACACAAAGAATAAACAGGTTGAGAAAGAAATTAGGGAAACAACACCCTTCACAATAGTCACAAATAATATATAATACTTTGGTGTGACTCTAATTAAGGAATTGAAAGATCTATAGGATAAGAATTTCAAGTCTCTGAAGAAAAAAATCTAAGAAGATCTCAGAAGTTGGAAAGATCTCCCGTGCTCGTGGATTGGCAGGATTAATATAATCAAAATGGCTATCTTGCCGAAAGCAATCTACACATTCAATGCAATCCCCATCAAAATTCCAACTCAATCCTTTAATGAATTAAAAAGGAACATTTGCAAATTCATCTGGAATAGCAAAAACCATTCTCAACAATAAAAGAACCTCTCAGGGAATCACCATGCCTGACCTTAAGCTGTACTACAGAGTAATTGTGGTAAAAACTGCATGATACTGGTACAGCAACAGACAAGTAGATCAATGGAATAGAATTGAAGATCCAGAAATGAACCCACACACCTGTGATCACTTGATCTTTGACAAGGGAGCTAAAACCATCCAGTGGGAAAAGGACANNATTTTCAACAAATGGTGCTGGCTCAACTGCTGGTAGCATGTAGAAGAATGCAAACTGATCCATTCTGATCTTCTTGTACAAAGCTGACGTCTGAGTGGATCAAGAAACTCCACATAAAACCAGAGACACTAAAACTTACAGAGGAGAAAGTCAGGAAAAGCCTGGAAGATATGTGCACAGAGAATTTTATAGGGAAGACCTCTTGCGTGGGAACCTGTCGACTTGACTAGGGATCCTGGTAAGTTGGCAGTGATCATTGGGACAGATATTGAATAGCCATGAATTATTGTGTAAAAGGTTGAAAATGGTTTTAAAGGCTCAAGTGGTAAAGGTTAAAATATATGATTTGCTTGCATTCTTTGATTTTGTAAAAGAAAAGGAAAATGAACATGAGCTGTTTCAGAGCTCTCCTAGGGAGAGGAGGAGGTCGAGAGATGTTCTGCCTGCTCTGGCTCTTACCGGAGGAATGCTTGGTTCAGAATCTCTTAGATAGGATATCTGGGTCCCTTCAGAATGTCTAATTCTTTTCCCTCTCTGTCTATCATCTGTCCTTGGTGCGTCAATCTGTCCATGTCTGTCAAAACTGACTCTTTTTATGTTAAGTCTGTGTTTTTGTCTTGTGGTTTGATTGTTTTTCTGTGTTTCATGTTCAAAAGGAAAAAAAAATGGTTAATACTTTATCTGCTGGTTGCTCAGCACTTGATTTAGTTTTAATGAATTTCAAAAGAAAAAAGAAAAAAAAAAGAAAAGGAAAAATAAATAAAAAACAGTCTCAATTGGCCTTTGAAGCCCTACACCTGTAGTTAGGAGTTTAGCACAGCTGGAGAAACCCTGCCAGGAGGTTCTCCGTAAAAGCCTCTCTTTAGTTCTCAAGTTCTATGGTAAGGGAAATGATGGCTGTTTCTCCTAAAAAAAAAAATCTCTGTACGTGTGATTACTGGGTTCAGCAGGTGGCAAGGTGCTCTCTCTTGAAATTACAGCTCGAAGAATTAAGAATTTTGTCCTGTTTAAATAAGTAAATATATGCAGCCACTTCATTTTTGTTTTTGACTAGTTTTGAAAGTATAAATATGTCCTACATGTCTTGTTTATAAATTATTGGCTTATAAGTTATTGGGTATGACTAGAAATTAGTAACATTGGTAACAGAAAGTTGGCTTAAAACTGGTAACTCCAGGTCAGAGTAATTCAGAACTACAACATGTAGCCTGAGCCAAGCCAAGGAAACAGGCCACTAAAGATATGTTTAAACTGGGTAACATTCTATGTAATTCTTATCGTAGAAACCAGACTTATAAAAGATAAGATTTAGTGCAGTGTCTCTTTCAGGTACTAGAGGCTGCACCATCTTGCGCTCATGTGAAGGAACTGGCAACCAAACTTTGTAGTATGTGGGTGATTCACTTGGTGTTTTGTAGAGACTGGATTGTTAGATGTTGAGTTTTGCTTTCCAAAGTTCTGCAGTGCTCTAGGCTGCCATTTCAGAACAACCCAGGCGTGCCAACTACAGATCAAAAGTAGAGAGACACTTAATTTTGTAACATAAAAGTGATGCTTTTGGTGTTGATTTTAAAGAGACTAGATTGTTTACACTGTTAAAATTGGGTTTTGCTTCTCAAAATTGTGGTTGTACTCTGATGTTACAAGAGAAACTTAAAAATTATAGTTGGACTGCCAGTGTTCCATTGTCTACAGTTTGCAGTTCAATCACAGGCTCATACTTTTTAGATGTTCAGGAACTTTGGGCAAGTTATAAAACACTTGCCCCTGACCACAGGGTGCAAACTGACCTGCAGGTATGAACACATTCTGCAGGATGGAGAGTTTTCCATCTTCAGACAAAAGAAGTTCTTGTTCCCTACAATAAATTCCTCTTGCTTTTTGCATTGATCCTGGCTTCATATGGTTCACTCAGTGGGTCCCTGGTAAGCTAAGGCTCCTTGGAGTCTTACAAGCTCACCCATATTTGTAATTACGATGGTAGCTAGAGTAATAAGAGTTAAAAACAGCTCTGGCCAGTATGGCCCTGCTGCCCTAATTTTACACATGTTTTATTGGATATAGTGGTAGAAATGAATTTAACACCCTCAAGACTAGAAAGAAGATTTCAGTGGGAATTTATCTGGTATCAAAGAAGTTCCTGATCTGTTTCAGGAATTTGTGGCTAGGCTGCTAAATGCAGCTAGCAGAACTTTTTGAGACCCTCAAGCAGGAATTTCTTTTGTTACACAATTGTCATATGAGAATGCTAATGCAGCTTGCTACAGCCATCCAACCATACAAAGCAAAGACAGACTTATCTGGATACATTCATCTTTGTGCAGAAATTGGACCCTCAAACAATTAGGGTCTGGCTATGGCTGCTGCCTTGCAGAGGATACAATGTTTTCACAGCACCAAAGTAAAAGGGAATGTTTTAAGTATGGGGAATAAATCTTTTTAGGAAAGACTGTCCAAAAATTAGTGGCATAGATAGACAGTAGAATCACTCCCCTGGAATTTGTCCTCACTGCAGGAGGGATAGTCATTGGACCTGGCCTCAGGCAATAGACTCAGATTAAGAGATATTTACATTTGAGTTAATGTAAAGCTCAGAGCACCCTCTGTGAGTCTTGTGAGTCTTTCTTTTGTTTTGCAGACTCTGCCTAGGGAAGTTCCCCCACCCCCTTGCCTCCCTGCACCTGGGAATTATTCTTAAGCCAAAGCAGCATTATTACAGATCTATCAAGTTGTTGTTCAAAACAAATTTCAGACTTATGAAAGCTGAATGTGGCTATGGAACTTGTAGAGGCGTTAAACTCTGGCCTGCCTACTCCATGTAGAATTATTATGGATTTGGGAGATTGTTTCTAATTAGTCTTTTGCATCCTGATAATTGTAAAGGTTTTGCTTTTAGTGAGCTAATTTTTAAGTTTTGCTTTTAGTGAACTTTTTTTTTTCAAACAAAGTAATTTTTAAAATTTTTTTATTATTATTATTTTCTTTATTTACATTTCAAATGCTATCCTGAAAGTTCCCTATACCCTCCCAGCCCCTGCTCCCCTACCCACCCACTCCCACTACTTGGCCCAGGCCTTCCCTTGTGATGGATCATATAAAGTTTGCAAGACCAAGGGGCCTCTATTCCCAGTGATGGCCGATTAGGCCATCTTCTGCTACATATGCAGCTAGAGACACAAGCTCAGGGGGTACTGGTTAGTTCATATTGTTGTTCCACCTACAGGGTTGCAGNCCCCTTCAGNTCCTTGGGTACTTTCTCTAGCTCCTCCATTGGTGACCCTGTGTTCCATCCAATAGCTGGCTGTGAGNATCCACTTCNGTGTTTGCCAGGCACTGGCATAGCCTCACAAGAGGCCGCAATATCAGGGTCCNTTCAGCAGAATCTTGCTGGCATGAGCATTAGTATCTAGGTTTGGTGGCTGATGGTGGGATGGATTCCCAAATGGGGTAGTCTCTGGATAGTCCATCCTTTTAGTGAACTAACTTTAAAGAATTAATGAAGTAGTATCATTGGAAAGTTTTGCTTCAAGGAATGGCTAATAGCCTTATATTATGTAACATAAATAAATAAATAAATTAATTAATTAAAAAATGTCTCTACTTCATTACAGTAAGTTAAGACTCTGAATTTCTGGGGGCTGGAGAAATGGCTCAGCAGGTAAGAGCACTGACTGCTCTTCCAAAGGTCCTGAGTTCAATTCCCAGCAACCACATGGTGGCTCACAACCATCTGTAATGGGATTTGATACCCTCTTCTGGCATATTTGAAGACAGCTGTGATGTACTCATACATATAAATAATATAAATAAAATTTTAACAAAAGACTTTAAATTTCTCAGTGTATATAATTAATGGAGTTTTATTACAGGCCTCTGCTCTTATACAATGGGCTTTAAATACCTTGGAGTAGTTGTTGCTCCAGAAAAGATTCAAAGGAAATATCTTTTACAATATTTAGAGCCTCAGTAATATGCTAGACAAATTGTGGCACAGATAATTCAGGAAAGAAAAGATGATTTGCTTATTTTATTTCCAAAATTATTTTCAAAAGCTTCCAGGAGATGTTTTTAGGCTAAGACCTCACTTTAAGTTCACCACAGGAGGACTTAAGCCTTTGTGGAATGTTATCAAGGGAGGTGCAAACTGACTGGTAAGAGACTAATAGCTTTGCCTAAAGTAGAGGAAGCTTCTGCAATCAATTGTTAACTGCTTATTCTAGTTATTGTTACTCAATGTGCCAACAGCAATTCTTTGGCTAAAGAGAACATTAATATTATTCATCTCCAAGTAAAGTTTTAACAACCTATTATGAAGCTGTTGTAGTGTTAATAAAAAATTGTAGTGAAAGACCCCCGGAGGGAGACCCTCACTCAAGTCTCGGGAAAAGTGCACACCCAGTGAGACACTGAGACCGAACTTGCTGCAATCACACGAGCAAGTTTATTCAAGGCAAGACGAGACAAGAGCTCAGGCCAGCATGCTGTGGTCGAAACTCATACACCACGCAGGGCAAGAGGAGTTCGACCCCAACCCAAACTTTTTACAAGCTTATAAAGGCAAAAACCACAAAAGAGGGGGAGGACAAGGGGAGGAGATAGGGGAAGTCCAAAACTACAATTTTACTCAACAGTTAGGTCATGCCCTACATTGAGCAATACACCTGGGGCATTGGGACATTCCACAGAGGGTGTTGGGGCATTCCACAGAGGGCGTTGGAACATTGTGGTTATTCCAGGAAACTTTTTACTTAAGAAAGTTCCGGGAACAATTGTGTAGCAAGGGACTAGGGTGTAGCAAGGGACTAGAGCCCAAGGGTGAAAAGTTCATGTTCTCACAGACAGCTAGTAATTTTTTATTCTTCAGTAGCATAGAACCAAAGGCCTAAAAACCTGATGAGACATCTCTTCCTTGTTTCAAACAGCAAGTAAATTGATTATTAAAAAATACTGATATTTGGCATATTGCATAGCAAAATTCTTAGGAAAAATTCATAATTATTATCCAAAAGATAAGTTGTTAACATTTCCTTCTATGCATGTTTTAGTATTTCCTGTAAATTTATGCATGCATTGACCAGGCCCGCTCAGTCTGTCAGTGGGTTCCACAGCTTGGAGTGAGGATTGAAGAGACGGGGAGACTGACAGCACTGTAGCCTGACCCCAGTCAATTCTGGAACTGTATACGGATTTGATTTTGCCGGTCCACCTTTCGAGACATTTTGATTGCATGCAGGTATTGTGGTCGAGCAGTATAATAAGGAACTAACAAGGCAGTAGGTAAAGTCCTGTAATTGCTTCCGTGGCACTTGTTTAAAAGTCTTGTCATGCTGGGCGGTGGTGGCACACACCTTTAATCCCAGCACTTGGGAGGCAGAGGCAGGCAGATTTCTGAGTTCAAGGCCAGTCTAGTCTAAAGAGTGAGTTCCGGGACAGCCAGAGCTACACAGAGAAACCCTATCTCAGAAAAAAAAAAAAAAAGGTCTTGTCATGATGACAGAAATGCTTAGACCCTAGGTCCTGGTTTGGACCTAGGATCTTGCCTGGGGTCTGCTTCTTCTGTTCCACCCTTAGATTGAAGTTACTGCCTTGGCTTGCTTCCCTATTATAGTCTAAAGATTGAGGCTTGTTTCCTTGTCCTTGGCCTATGTCAGATTCCTGCCAAGTGGCACCCCATAGGTCTGTCCACAATGCATCCCATAAAGAATACATCTACTGTATTTATTGACAGTCCTTCTAAGGGAAAGAAGCGTATGTGATTGGATCACATGTTTATTCTTTTGCATTTTCTCCTGCTTCAGCACAGATAATTGAACCATGTGCTGTAGCCACTATTTTTAAAATGTTAAAAAAAAATCAAGCTTTAATTTGTATACTGATAGCCAGGGCTTACAATTGCTTGAAATTTTTCCTTTTTTAGATACTGCTAATTCTCGATTTTTGCAATTGTTTATGCATATACAACTCAAATTAAGAGAAAATACTGTTCTTTTAAAGAACTGTCTTTGGACATTTAAAATTCATTCTGGACTGCCTGGGCAAGACCACTTAAGGCAATGTCACAGCAGGCTTGTATTCCAGGCAGATTATAGGCCTTACCCAAGTACCATTGGCCATATAATCTCATTCTTTACATCATCAAAATAGTAATGGCTTGACATAATAATTTGGTAATTTTAGAGAATGTGCCAAATTGTAAATACTTGTTCTCAGTGTCCTCAATTTCTACCTATACCACATAATGATGTTAATCCTCCTTGAGGACTTATACCTCATCAATCATTACAAATGGTTACTTATATTTCTTATTTTAGAAAATTAAATACACATGTGACTATTGATACCTTTTCAGGCTTTCTAGTTGCAACTGCTTTAACAGAAGAAGCAACTAAAGATGTAATTAGTTGTTGTTTTTCTATGCTGGGTGTTCAAAAATCAGATTAAAACAGATAATGGAACTGACTATTACAGTCAAGCATTTGAGACTTTTTGTCAACAATTTAACATTACCCATATTACTGGGATTCCTTATAATCCTTAAGTACAAAGTAGTGAGAAACAGGTATTGTGGAACTTTAAAACAATATCTCATAAAATAAAAAGGGGAGTTATATCCCTGTACACCACAAATTTATTTAAATCATTTTATTCTTTTTATTTTAAAGTTTTTAAAATTCAGATATCAACTAACTCTGAGTGTCTATACAACCAGGCACATGGTATGTTCCTGATCAGGTATTTAATATGGGGAAGAGGGCATGTTTGTGTTTTTTCTGCAGGATGCTGAAGGAGCATGTTAGCTGCCAGAGTGATTGGTGATTCATGCTGATGCTGGGACAAAGAATGATGCTTACCTGTGAGCTTTAAGAGTGCCCTGACAATGGTGACTGGTAAACTGTTTTGGGCATATGTTCCTGACCCACCTTTGCTTTCCTATATCCCAGATTGGACAAGCTGCCTTGCCTCAAGCTTTTAGACCTTGTGGGACAGAGAACATGGAGAGTGAGGAAACTGCCTTCAAAAACTTGATCAAAAAGAGAAGTTATGATGAGTCTTCTCTTTCCTTTAATGAGACCTGTTATTGATCTAAAAATCAATCCAAAATTGGAAATAACAGTCTTCATTTGCAAGGCTGGTTCTGGACATTTTAAGAGATATTTGAAATGTAGCTGCAGTTCTCTATGATGTTATGTTAGCAATAGATAAAATTAGGACAGGATCTGGATTTCAGACAAACGTTAGTGCATGTGTTAAGGCTCCCAATCTGTTATTGATTGGTCATGTTAAAATTACTTTTTCTTCCATGGTATTTAGTTTAAGTTGTATTGATTGTACTCTTTCTAATTGTATTCATGTATTGAAACCTGGCGTGTCTGTTATGATGGTCTATCAACCAGCTTTGTTTTATTGTCTATGAGTATTACAGGACCTTGGTGTTCTGAAAGATGCTTGCAGGTACTGGAAGAACAGATGTCAGGAACCCCATGCGAAGTGCCCGGAATAGGATCCTGCCCTACTTTCTTCCCTTCCTTGGCCCAGTGCTTGGCTTACTAACCCTATTATTGCTAGAACCTTTTCTTTTTAATAAAATTATGGCCTTTACTAAAGGACAATTAGATGCAATTAAAGCCCAACCCTTGCAGATTCATTACCACCAGCTGACAATGTCAGATCTGGGAGATGGTTTTGACTACACTCCAGATTAGCTCAACTTCTGTGCTATATTGTCATACTCTGTCAGCTGGCAGGACCTTAGAAAAAGAATAAAAGGGGGTATTAAAGAAAGGTTGAAAATTGACATACTCAGCCACAGTGAGACAACCCATGTCTGTTGGGAACAAAAAAAATAAAGGGGGCCCTGTGGGGGGCCGGGGAAAGGGAAAAGATGCCCATTCCCTCCACATCAGAGTTTCCCTATTCTCTGGTCAGTCAGGCATGGGAGAGCTGCTACCTATTCTATCTACACATCCCTGGGTGGGTATTCCTCTACCCCACTCTTCAAGGGGTGGCCAAGGGGCAGCCATGCCTGGGCACATCCCTGGAGCTACTTTGCTAAAATCACCAGGGTTGTGGGAGAGAGTGAATAGAGGAAGAAGTTTCCAACACTGAACAGAGTGCCCAGAGGGCCTTGATGGAGCAGAGCAGAGACTCTATGGTTTAAGAACTTGATTATAGAAATGCAGGGAGAGAGAGAGAAGGGAGAGAGAGAGAGAGAGAGAGAGAGAGAGAGAGAGAGAGAGAG
>NC_034608.1:87956192-87960115 GCF_900095145.1 Mus pahari
GGAGGAGGAGGAGGAGGAGGAGGAGGAGGAGGAGGAGAGGAGAGAAAGGAGAGAGGAGAGAAGACAAAGAGAAAGGAAGAGGAGAGAGAAGTGTGAGAAGTGAGAGGACAAAGGAGTGAGAGTAAGAGAGCAAGTAAGAGAGAGTGGTGGGGCTGAACACCCTTTTTTTACAGTCTTCACTGTTGCTAGGTAACTGGGAAGGAGTTTAGCCTGAAGGTCAGAAGCTTGGGCCATTGCTTACATGACTAGTGACTATGCTTCTCTTGTGGGAGGTGGTAACTTAGGGCAGGGGCCAGAGTTCCAGGAGCATGAGGGAACGCCTACAGTGTCATATAAGTGAATTATGACCATCAGGGTTCAAACCTCAGCTCGTCTGGAGATCAGCCTGCAATTCCCCACACATGTTAATGAGTCTAGTTTTAATTTCTAATTTCTAATGGGAATAACTTGCTTCTAGCTTTTTCTTTTAGCCTTTGAAGAATTTGGAGGTGACGGGCACATTCTGAGTTAATTCTAGGAGCACAATTCAGAGTGGGGGGAGGGAGTTAGGAATGGGAGAGGAAGAGGAAGAAGGAGAGGATGCAGGACAGGGAGAGGTATAATAAGAAAATAAAAACCCCAATGCCCCTGCGAACAGCAGTGGGAGAAATTAGTAAGAAGGTCGAATAACTCAAGTATATAAAACAGTAGAGAAATCAGCGACTTATTATGCTGATCATTTATTTTGACATGTGTAGTTTATCTTTGCTCATTTATAATAATTATACATTGTGGAGACTCATTATCCTGCCCCCTCCTGTTTTTGTGCTAAGAGCAGTTAAAAGTAAATTTGTCAGGTCTGGAGGGGGAGTGAAATAATGAGTGTTAATGATCAAATGGGAAATCTATACTTGATCCACTTGCTGGGAGAGAGGCCTGGGGATTAGATCCTTCAAGGGGTGCCAAGATTTGAAGTAAACCTTGAGGAATTTTTTTTTCCTATCAAAGTTTCATTTGTATCCATTCATTCATAGGTTCCCTTTCCTATTTATTGTTACTCCACCCCTTTTCCAGGTTGATATCTTTTGGATTGAAAATTCAGAATAGTAGACAATAAAACCATTGATTGATCTCTAAACAAGATCAATATAGATCATTTGATATTGATCAATTGATATTGATCATTTGATACACTGATGTGCTCATTATTTTGTACAGAGAAATTTGGGCAGGCAATAATATTTATCATTTAAGCCTATGGCTGTTGAAGCCAGTCAAATTATAACCTCTATTGTTCAGTAAATATACTACTTACAACTCTATCTTGCTATAAGGACCATGGGGCATAAATGCTAATACATATAATTAAGGGTTGTAAGGGGATTAGATTAATTAATATGATCAGAATTGTATAGATCATCTACAGACATGTACTAAACACTATATATTGTCATTGTTGAAATTTACACAAGGAGATAAGACCAATATCTGTTTTATGAAGTATGCTATAAGGAATAAAGAATATATTTCATACAGAATTGTACACTTCATACAGTTCTCCATTAAGATTGCTTATACTTGGTACCTATTCTGACTTTGTAGTAGTAAAACTGTGAACTAAGAATTGTCTTAGATCTAATTGTAGGCAGTATTTTGTAGAATTTAATCCCATGGACATTTTCTAAGTGTCCATTCTTATGGGTCTTAATTCATGACCCAGTGAGTCATGGGGTTGTAAGACTCAAAATAGGAAGGATGACACAAAACCAAATATAGTATCCAGGCTAGAAGAGACTGAGAGATACTCTACTCACTCCAGGCAGGACTGAAAAGAAAATATCACCAACTATATTACTTAGGAAAACATTCTAAAATGGCTATTCCCAAAGACCATTTTAGAACCTTTCAGATAACTGATCCCCATTTCCATGTTTAATCTGTATTTCTTATCTCAAAAGTGAAATGTTCATCCTCCCACTTAATACGAATGAAGAAAAGTATTGTTTTCTAAAATAGATGCTCTGATTTGGCTTTCAAATTTTACTTAAGATGGACACTGAACATGTTATAGCCTTCTAAGATTCATAAAGGATAAGGTCAGAGTGCCTGAGTGTGCAATGTCTTCACGTTGTTCTTTGGGAAAGTACAAATCTCTTCACTTTCTAACTCATCTTGATGATAGCTCTTCTCTGAACAATTCAGTAAGTAAAAATAGCCTTTGAAATTCTATCAGACGTTAAAAGAAGATCTAATTCCAGTTCTCCTCAAACTATTCCACAAAATAGAAATAGAAAATAATCTACCCAATTCATTCTATGAAGCCACAATTACTCTGATTACTAAACCAAATAAAGACCCAACAAAGATAGAGAACTTCAGACCAATTTCCCTTATGAATATCGATGCAAAAATACTCAATAAAATCTTGGCAAACATAATCCAAGAACACATCAAAACAATCATCCATCATGATCAAGTAGGCTTAATTTCAGGATGCAGGGATGGTTTAATATATGGAAATCAATCAATGTAGTCCACTACATAAACAAACTCAAAGACAAAATCCACATAATCATTTCGTTAGATGCTGAGAAAGCATTTAACAAAATCCAACACCCATTCATGATAAAAGTCTTGGAAAGATCAGGAATTCAAGGCCCATACCTAAGCATAATAAAAGCAACCTACTGAAAACCAGTAGCCAACATCAAAGTAAATGGAGAGAAACTCGAAGCAATCCCACTAAAATCAGGGACTAGACAAGGCTGCCCACTATCTCCCTACCTATTCAGTATAGTACTTGAAGTCCTAGCCAGAGCAATTAAACAACAAAAGAGGTGAAGGGGATCCAAATTGAAAAGGAAGAAGTCAAAATATCACTATTTGCTGATGAGATGATAGTATATATACATGACCCTAAAAATTCCATCAGAGAACTCCCAAACCTGATAAACAGCTTCAATGCAGTAGCTGGATATAAAATTAAGTCAAACAAATGAGTGGCCTTTCTCTACACAAAGGATAAATAGGATGAGAAAGAAATTTGGGAAACAACACCCTTCATATTCGTCACAAATAATATAAAATAACATGGTGTGACTCTAACTAAGGAAGTGAAAGATCTGTATTATAAGAACTTCAAATCTCTGAAGAAAGAAATCAAAGAAGCTCTTAGAAGATGGAAAGATCTCCCATGCTCATGGATTGGCAGGATCAACATTGTGAAAATTGCTATCTTGCTGAAACCAATCTACAGATTCAATGCAATCCCTATCAAAGTTACAACTCAATTACAAGTTAGAAAGGGCAATTTGCAATTCATCTGGAATAACAAAAAACCTAGGATAGGAAAAAACTCTTCTCAATGATAAAGGAATCTCTGGGGGAATCACTATGCCTGACCTAAAAATGTACTACAGAGCAATTGTGATAAAAACTGCATGGTACTGGTATAGCAACAGNCAGGTAGACCAATGGAATAGAATTGAAGACCCAGAAATGAACCCACACACCTATGGTCACTTGATCTTTGACAAGGGAGCTAAAATCATCCAGTGGAAAAAAGACAGCATTTTCAACAAATGGTGGTAGCACAACTGGCGGTTAGCATGTAGAAGAATGAAAATTGATCCATTCTTATATCCATGTACTAAGCTCAAGTCTAAGTGGATCAAGGAACTCCAGAGACCTATAGAGGAGAAAGTGGGGAAAAGCCTCAGAGATATGGGCACAGGGGAAAAATTCCTGAATTGAATAGCAATGGCTTGTGCTATAAGATCGAGAATTGACAAATGGCACCTCATAAAATTGCAAAGCTTCTGTAAGGCAAAAGACACTGTCAATAAGAAAAAAAGGCCACCAACAGATTGGGAAAGGATCTTTACCAATCCTAAATCAGATAGGGGACTAATATCCAATATATATAAAGCATTCAAGAAGATGGA
>NC_034608.1:87960895-87970009 GCF_900095145.1 Mus pahari
TTTGCTGAAAGGACCCTGATATAGCTATCTCTTGTGAGGCTATTCCAGTGCCTGGCAAACACAGAAGTGAATGCTCACAGTCAGCTATTGGATGGAACACAGGGCCCCCAGTGGAGGAGCTAGAGAAAGTACCCAAGGGGTCTGCAACCCTATTGGTGGAACAACATTATGAATTGACAAGTACCCCCAGAGCTTGTGTCTCTAGCTGCATATGTAGCAGAAGATGGCCTAGTCAGCCATCTTTGGAAAGAGAGTCCCCTTGGTCTCTCAAACTTTATATGCCCCAGTACAGGAGAACAACAGGACCAAGAAGTAGGAGTGGGTGGGAAGGGGAGCTGTAGGGGGAGGCTATAGGGGACTTTGGGGATAGCATTTGAAATATAAATGAAGTAAACACCTAATAAATAATTGTAAAAAAAAAAAAAGAGAAAAAGATCAAACACACATTGCACCTCAGAGAATAATAGTGGGAGACATCTACACCCCAATCTCATCAATGAACAGATCATGGAACGACAAACTAAACAGAGACAGAGTGAAAATAACAGACATTCTGAACCAAATGGATTAAGACTTATCTATAGAACATTTCATCCTAAAACAAATCAATATACCTTCTTCTCATCACCTCATGGTACCTTCTCCAAAATTAACCATATAATTGGTCACAAAACAGGGCTCAACAGATATAAGATTGAAATAATCCCTTGCACCTAACATATCACCATGGACTAAGGCTGGTTTTAATTTCCAACAAAAACAATGGAATGCCCACATATATATGGAAGCTGAAAAATGCCCTATTCCATGATATCTTCGTCAAAGAAAAAATGAGGAGAGAAATTAATGACTTTTTAGATTTTAATGAAGAAGAAGGTACAACATACCCAAACTAATGGAACAAAATGAAGGCAGTGCAAAAAGGAAAACTCACACCTCTTAGTCCCTCCAAAGAGAAACTGAAGAAAGCTTACACTAGCAGCTTGAAAGCACACCTGAAAACTCTAGAACAAAAAAAAGCAAATATACCCAAGAGGAGTAGGTGGTTGAAAATTATCAAACTCATGACTGAAGTCAACCATGTAGAAACCTAAGAACTATACAAAGAATCAATAAAACCAGGAGCTGGTTCTTTGAGAAACTCAACAAGATAGATAAACCCTTAGCCAGACTAACCAGAGGGCACAGGGATAGTATCCAAATTAATAAAATCAGAAATGAAAAGGGAGATATAGCAACAGAATCTGAGGAAATCCAAAACATCATCATGTCCTACTACAAAAGGCTATACTCAACAAAACTGGAAAACTTGGATGAAATGGACAAATTTCTAGAGAGATACCAGGTACCAAGGTTACATCAGGATCAGATTAATGATCTAAACAGTCCCATATCCCCTAAATAAATAGCAACAATCATTAATAATCTCCCAACCCAAAACAGCCCAGGACCAGATGGGCTTAGTGCAGAGTTCTAGAAAACCTTCAAAGACCAATGCTTCTCAAACTATTCTACAAAATAGAAACAGAAGGTACTCTACCCATTTCATTCTATGAAGCCACAATTTCTCTGATACCTAAACTACACAAATACCCAACAAAGAAAGAGATTTTCAGACCAATTTCCCTTATGAATATCGATAAAGAATTACTCAACAAAATTCTCAAAAATCAAAAACCAAGAACACATAAAATAGATTATTCACCATGATCAAGTAGGCTTTATCCTAGGAATTCAGTGATGGCTCAATACATGGAAGTCCATCAATGTAATCCAATGTATAAATAAACTCAAAGACAAAAACCCCATGAAAAAGCATTTGACAAAATTCAACATTCCTTCATGTTAAAAGTCTTAGAAAGATCAGGAATTCAAGGCCTGTAACTAAACATAGTAAAACCAATATACAGCAAACCTGTAGACAACATCAAGCTAAATGGAGAAAAACTTGAAGCAGTCCCACTAAAATCAGGGACTAGACAAGGCTGGCCAGTCTCTACCTACCTATTCAATAAAGTACTCAAAGTTCTAGCCAGAGCAATTAGATAACAAATGGAGGTCAAAGGATACAAATTGAAAAGGAAGAAGACAAAATATCACTATTTGCAGATGTTAATATGATATACTTAGGTGACCCCAAAAATTCCAAGAGAGAACTCCTAAACCTGATAAACAACTTCAGCAAAGTGGCTAGATATAAAATAACTAAAAAAATACATCTCAAAAAATTGTTAGCCTTCCTATACTCAAAGTATAAATAGGCTGAGAAAAAAAATATGGAAATTATACCCTTCACAATAGTCACAAAATATCTTGGTGTGACTCTTACTAAGCAAGTGAAATATCTGTATGTCAAGAACTTCAAGTCTCTGAAGAATGAAGTCAAAGAAGACCTCATAAGATGGAAACATCTGCCATGATCCTGGATAGGCAGGACTAATATTCAATGCAATCCCCATCAAATGTCCAACTCAATTCTTCATAGAGTTAGAAAGAGCAATTCTCATATTCATTTGGAATATCAAAAACCCAAGGATATAAAAAACTATTCTCAACAATACAAGAACTTCTGGGGGAAATCACTATCCCTGACTTCAAGCTGTACTATAGAGCAATAGTGATAAAAACTGACTGCTATTGGTATAGTGACAGATAGGTAGATTCATGGAATAGAATTGAAGACCCATGAATGTGGATGCCCTTGCATTTGGAGCATAGATATTCAGAATTGAGAGTTCATCTTGGAAGATTTTACCTTTGATGAGCATGAAGTGACCCTCCTTGTCTTTTTTGACAATTTTTGTTTGGAAGTCGATTTTATTCAATATTAGAATAGCTACTCCAGCTTTCTTTCTTTGGACCATCTGCTTGGGAAATTGTTTTCCAACCTTTTATTCTGACGTAGTGTCTGTCTTTGTCCTTGAGGTGGGTTTCCTGTATGCAGCAAAATGTTGGGTTCTGTTACATAGCCATGTAGTCTATGTCTTTTTATTGGGGAACTGAGTCCATTGATATTAGGAAATATAAAGGAAAAGTAATTATTTCTTCCTATTATTTTTGTTGTTCGATTTGGGGTTCTGTTCTTGCTGCTGTCTTCTTTAAGTTTGTTGAAGGATTACTTTCTTGCTTTTTCTAGGGCGTTATTTCCTTCCTTCTTTTGGAGTTTTCCCTTTATAATCCTTTGAAGGTCTGGTTTCATGGAAAGATATTGTGTGAATTTGGTTTTATCATAGAATACCTTGGTTTCTCCATCTATGATAATTTAGAGTTTTGTTGAGTATAGTAGCCTAGGCTGGCATTTGTGTTCTCTTAGGGTCTGTATAAGAACTGTCCAGGATCTTCTCGCTATCATAGTCTCTAGTGAGAAGTCTGGTGTAATTCTAGTAGGTCTGCCTTTGTATGTTACTTGATCTTTTTCCCTTACAGCTTTTAATATTGTCTTTATTTAGTGCATTTGTTGTTCTCTTTATTATGTGTCAGGAGGAATTTCTTTTCTGATACAGTCTATTTGGAGTTCTGTAGGCTTCTTGTATGTTCCNGGGCATCTCTTTCTTTAGGTTAGGGAATTTTTCCTCTATAATTTTGTTGAAGATATTTGCTGGCCCTTTAAGTTGAAAATCTTCATTCTCAGCTATACCTATTATCCTTAGGTTTGGTCTTCTCATTGTACCCTTGATTTACTGGATGTTTTGAGGTAGGATCTTCTTGCATTTTGCATTTTCTTTGATGTTGTGTCCATGTTTTCTATGGAATCTTCTGCAGTTGAGATTCTCTTCCATCCCTTGTATTCTGTTGCTGATGCTCACATCTATGGTTCCTGATTTCTTTCCTAGGATTTCTATCTCCAGAGTTGTCTCCCTTTGGATTTTCTTTATTTTTTTCTACTTCCATTTTTAGATCTTGGATGGTTTTTTTCAATTCCATCACCTGTTTGGTTCTGTTTTCTTGTAATTCTTTAAGGGATTTTTGTGTTTCCTCTTTAAGGATTTTTACCTGCTTAGCAGTGTTTTCCTGTAATTCTTTAAGGACTTTTACCTGTTTAGAAGTGTTGTCCTGTGTTTCTTTAAGTGAGTTATTAATGCCCTTCTTAAAATCCTCTAGCAGCATCATGAGATATGATTTTAAATATGAGTCTTGATTTTTTGGGTGTGTTGAGTTATCCAGGACTCTCTGTGGTGGGTGTACTGTTTTCTGATGATGCCGAGTGGTCTTGGTTTCTGTTAGTAAGATTCTTATGTTTGCCTTTTGCCATCTGGTAATCTCTGGTCTTAGATGCTCTAGCTGTCTCTGGCTGAAGCTTGTTCCTCCTGTGATTCTGTTAGGCTCTGTCAGCACTCCTGGGAGTCCAACTCTCTTCTGAATCCCAGTGGTTGGAATACTCTCTGCAGGCAAGCTCTTCTCTTGCAGGGAAGGTACCCAGAAGTCTGGAGCTCAGATCTACGTCCTGAGTCCCGGGGTTTATTTATTCCTTCATATTTTGTTTGTCTTTTCTTGGATTTACTTAAAGGCTTTATTCATTTCCTGAAGAAAAACCACTATCATCTTCATAAAGTTTGTCTTAAGGTAGATTTCTTGTGCTTCAGCTGTGTTGAAATACTCAGGGATTGTTGATAGCTGGGTGTGGGAATGACATAGTCCCCTAATTATTGTTTGTTTTGTTCTTACACTGGCACCTAGCCATCTGGGTTAAATAATTTTAGGTCTACATTTTGATTTCTGAGTTTGTCTTTGTGTGATGGATGTTTTCCCCTTCATTTCTATTTTCTTCCTCATCTTCTGGCTGGACTAGTTTGTGGTTGAGTAGTGTCTCCATTCAAATTGTAGGCTGGATTTCTAGAGGCCAGCACAGCCTCTGGTCCAGAACAAGGTTTTTCATAGGAATTCAGAGCAGAATACAATGATGAGAAGGGCAAGTTAAAGGGTAATTGAAGGTAAGCTGAGGAGGCATTGGGCTAGGTTGCCTATGGTTCTGGTTGCTGGCATGTCCTCTGGTCCAGTCTGGGGGCCAGGATATTTTGATGAAAGAGGGTGGTGGTGGTTGTTCAGGCACTAAGAAAGTTTGGAATAGTTTGTGAGCAACCAGCCTACTTGGGTCTCTGCCTGCCAGCAGGCCTCTGGTAGTGTATGGGGCTTCCACCAGAGTTGTGGCCTATTGTTAGTAGGAGGGGGTAAGTTGAAAGTAGCCTGGGTAGACATCGAGAGAATGTTGGTGGCCTGCAGCTGGGATACTTACCTGGTGCTCTGCGTGCTACCATGACCTCTAGAGTTCTATATATACAACTTTTGTTAAGATAAATTTGTTGTTGGCACATGAAATTATTAACTTTATTTTGAGGTCCAATGAGTTTAACAAGGATCATTTGTATGACCCTGTGTTTGGAACTATCTGGAATCTAGTAGTCTCCTCAGTGGATATACAGGTGAAAACATCTATATCTCCCCAGAATCCTTCAGTAGCGAGTAGTTCAGCTGGAGCAGTAGCCCCCCCACACCTAGTCTTCTGCAGGCACACTGCAAGGAGAGAGTTGCTCTGATGTCAAAACTGCATTGGCTGTGTGGACAACCTTGTCTTGTTCCTGATTTTAGTGGAATTGCTTGAGTTTCTCTCTGTCTAAATTGATGTTAGCTATAGGCTTATTTATACTTGTTTTTATTATGTTAAAGTATGTTCATTGTATTCCTAATCACTCTGAGACTTTTGTCATGAAGAGATATTCTGTCAACATATTGAACTTGGCTTGGATGTTCTGACTCCTCACATCTCCATAATGGGATATAAATTTCTATGGCTTATAAATTTCTCACTAAATTTGCTATGACAGAAGAAAAGGATGGAGATGCCATGTTTCACAGCTAAATACATTTGGGAAAATTAATAGAGTGCATAAATTCTTTGCTAGAAAATATATCTAGCCAAAACATGTTTGTTTTTTTCGTTTTTTGTCTTCTTTAAATGTTGGGTATTTTCACAACGAAAACCAAGAATAAACTCTTTTGAACTGTTAAAGGAAATGTATTATTTACACTATAATTAGCATTGACATTTGTATACTATTTTTCTTCAAAAAATCATAAGGCATGGGAGCTTATTTTCATCACTTTTTAAAATACTATATCAGGTAATACTAGCCTTTGCAATAAGGCAAGATAAATATATAAAAGGCATAATAAAATGGAAGGAAGAAGTAAAATTGTTTTTCTTTGGAAATGACATGATCATTGTCAAACAAAAACAAAGGGAACAGAACAAACAGCTATTAAAACTATTCAGGAGAAATCCGGCACCTTTCCCGCCAGAGGAGAGCTGGTAAGAGAGCCATCTTTGCTTCGGTGCACTGCTGGGGAGAGGGCAGCCTGCAGAAGTGACATATATGCTGGGACAGACTTCATATCTGGCTCCAGTCATCCGGAACCTTTCCCGCCTGAGGAGGGGTGTCTGCCCGGGAGGGGTCTAGAAAGATTCCCCGGAGGGAGACCCTCACTCAAGTCTCGGGAATAGCGCGCACCCAGTGAGACACTGAGACCGAACTTGCTGTAATCACACGAGGAAATTTATTGAGCTCAGGCCAGCAAGCTGGGTTGAAACTCATACGCCACACAGGGGTAGAGGAGTTCGACCCCAACCCAAACTTTTTACAAGCTTATAAAGGCAAAAACCACAAAAGAGGAGGAGGACAAGGGGAGGAGATAGGGGAAGTCCAAAACCACAATTTTACTCAACAGTTAGGTCATGCCCTACATTGAGCAACACACCTGAGGCATTGGGACATTCCACAGAGGGCGTCGGAAAATTGTGGTTATTCCAGGAAACTTTTTACTTAAGAAAGTTCCGGGAACAGTTGTGTAGCAAGGGACTAGGGTGTAGCAAGGGACTAGGGTATAGCAAGGGACTAGGGTGTAGCAAGGTACTAGGGCCCGAGGGTGACAAGTTCATGTTCTTACAGACAGCTAGTTATTTTTTTATTCTTCAGTCTCAAGACCTGAGGTGGTGGGAGAGCCATCTTTGCTCTGGTGCACTGCTGGGGGAGGGTGGCCTGCAAAAGCAACAAGGCTTCTGGGAACGATCCCATTTCTGGTTCGAGTCAGCCGGCACTTTTCCCACCTGAGGAGGGGTGTCTGCCTGGGTGGGGTCTCAAGGCCTGAAGGAGAGCCATCTTTGCTCCGGTACTCTGCCAGGCACAGGGCGGCCTGCAGAAGTGACACAGCTGCTAGGTCAGAGTCCCTATCTGGCTCCAGACATCTGGCACCTTTCCTGCTAGAGGAGAGCTGGTAAGAGAGCCATCTTTGCTTCGGTGCACTGCTGGGAAGAGTGCGGCCTGCTGAGGTGACATAGCTGCTGGGATAGACTCTGAATCTGTCTCCAGTCAGCCAGCACCTTTCCCACCTGAGGAGGGGTGTCCTCCAGGGAGGGGTCTCAAGGCCTGAGCTGGCAGGAGAGCCATCTTTGCTCTGGTTCACCTAGACTCTAGTCTGCACTGGGAAGAGTGTGGACCTCAGAAGCTACACAGCTTTGTGACAGACACAAGCAACCTAACTTCGGGGACAGACCCTGTTTCAGGCTCCAGAAATTTGGGAACCTTCCTTGCCACAGGAGAGGTGGCCACCTGTGAGGGCTCTATCTGCCAGAGCAGGTGAGAGAGTCATATTGTGTCCAGAGTCCCTCAGTGGCTAGTATGTGCAAGTGAATGAATAAACTGCAGAGGCAACACATCTTCTGGGACAGGCCCTGTTTGGGGCCTACATCTTCAGTCAGGAGGCAGATCTGAACACCAGGTCTCTGTGCACCTTCCCAGCTAGAGGAGAACTTCCCTGCAGAGAATAATCTGACCACTGAGATCAGGAGAGTGCTGGACTCCCAGGATTGCTGACAGAGGCTAACAGAATCACAGGAGGAACAAGCTCCAATCAGAGATAACTATAACAACTAACTCCAGAGATCACCAGATGACTAAAGACAAACTTAGGAATCTTACTAACAGAAACCAAGATCACTCACCATCATCAGAACCTAGCACTCCCACCTCAGTCAGTCCTGAATACCCCACCACACCTGAAAAGCAAGAACCAGATTTAAAAGCATACCTCATGATGCTGGTAGAGGACTTTAAGAAGGGTATTATTAAAAAATGCAGGAGATCGCTGCAAAACAGGTACAAGTCCTTAAAGAAAAACATGAGAATACTTCTAAAGAGGTAGACGTCCTTAAAGAAAGAGAGGAGAACAGAAACAAACAGGTAATGGAAATGAACAAAACCATCCAAGACCTAAAAAGGGAAATAGAAGCAGTAAAGAAAAACCAAAATGTGACAACTCTGGAGATAGAAACCCTAGGAAAGAAATCAGGAACCATAGATTCAAGCATCAGCAATAGAATACAGGAGATAGAAGAGAGAATNTCAGCTGCAGAAGATTCCATAGGGAACATGGCACAACAATCAAAGAAAATGCAAAATGCAAAAAGATCCTAACTCAAAATGTCCAGGAAATCCAGGACACAATGAGAAGACCAAACCTTCGGATAATAGGAGTAGATGAGAATGAAGATTTTCAATTTAAAGGGGCAGCAAATATCTTCAACAAAATTATAGAAGAAAACTTCCGGACCCTAAAGAAAGAGATGCCCTTGAACATAAAAGAAGCCTACAGAACTCCAAATAGACTGGACCAGAAAAGAAATGCCTCCTGACACATAATAATCAGAACAACAATTGTACTACATAAAGATAGAATAGTAAATGGAGCAAGGGAAAAGGGCCAAGTGACATGTAAAGGCAGTTCTATTAGAATTATTCCAGACTTCTCACCAGAGACTATGAAAGCCAGAAGATCCTGGACAGATGTGATATAGACCCAAAGAGAACACAAATGCCAGCCCAGGCTACTATACCCAGCAAAACTCTCAGTTACCACAGATGAAGAAACCAAAATATTCCATGCCAAACCAAATTCACACAATATCTATCCATGAATCCAGTCCTTCAAAGGATAATAAAGGGAAAGCATGAACACAAGGACGGAAACTCCATCCTAGAAAAACCAAGAAAGTAATCCGTCAACAAACCAAAAAGAAGACAGCTGCAAAACAAAACTCCAACTTTAACAACAAAAATAACA
>NC_034608.1:87986650-88006291 GCF_900095145.1 Mus pahari
GACACTGAAATTGATAGAGGAGAAAGTGGGGAAAAGCCTCGAAGATATGTGCACAGAGAAAAAATTTCTAAACAGAACAGCAATGGCTTGTGTTGTAAAATCAAGANTTGAGAAATGGGACCTCATAAAATTGCAAAGCTTCTGTAAGGTAAAAGACACTGTCAACAAGACAAAAGGCCACCAACAGATTGGGAAAGTATTTTTACCAATCCTAACTCTGACAGTGGACTAATTTCCAATATATACAAAGAGCTCANGAAGCTGGACTCCAGAAATACAAATAACCCCATTTAAAAGTGGGGTACGGAGCTAAACAAAGAATTCTCAACAGAGGAATACAAAATGCCTGAGAAACACCTGAAAAAATGTTCAACATTCTTAGTCATAAGGGAAATGCAAATCAAAACAACCCTGAGATTCCATCTCACTCCAGTCAGAATTGCTAAGATTAAAAATTCAGTTGACAGCAGATGCTGGCGAGGTTGTGGAGAAAGAGGAACACTCCTCCATTGCTGGTGAGATTGCAAGCTTGTATAACCACTCTGGAAATCAGTCTGGCGGTTCCTCAGAAAATTGGGCATAGTACTAATGGAGGATGCAGCAATACCTCTTCTGAGCATATACCCAGAAGATCTTCCAACTGGTAGTAAGGACACACTTCACTTTCTTCATAGCATCCTTATTTATAATAGCCAGAAGCTGGAAAGAATCCAGATGTCCCTCAAAGAGGAATGGATACAGAAACTGTGGTACATTTACACAATGGAGTACTACTCAGCTATTAAAAACAATGAATTTATGAAATTCTTGGAGGATATTATCCTTAGTGAGGTAACCCAATCACAAAAGAAGTCACTAAATATGCACTCACTGATAGGTGGGTGTTAGCCCAGAATCTTAGAATACCCAAGATACATTTTCAAAACACAAGAAATCCATGAAGAAAGAACATCGTGTGGATACTTCATTCCTCCTTAGAACAAGAAACAAAATACCCATGAAAGGATATAAGTACAGAGAAAAAAATTTAGAGCTAAGATGAAAGGATGGACTTTCCAGAGATTACCCTATCCGGGCATCCATCCCATCATCAGCCATCAAACCCTGATACTAATGCACATGTCAGGAAGATTCTGCTGAAGGGTCCCTGATATAGCAGCCTCTTGTGAGTCTATGCCAGTGCCTGGCAAACACAGAAGTGAATGCTCACTGTCAGCTATTGGATGGAGTACAGGGCCCCAATGGAGGAGCTAGAGAAAGTACCCAAGAAACTGAAGGGGGATGCAACCCTGTAGGTGCAACAACAATATGAACTAACCAGTATCTCCAGAGCTGTGTCTTTAGCTGCATATGTAGCAGAAGATGGCCTAGTCGGCCATCATTGGGAAGAGAGGCCCCTTGGTCTTGCAAACTTTATATGACCAAGCACAGAAGAAGGCTAGGGCCAAGAAGTGGGNGTGGGTGGGTAGAGGAGCAGGGTCAGGGGTTGGGTATGGGGAAATTTTGGGATAGCATTTGAAATGCAAATAAAGAAAATAATATAAAGAAAACCTATTCAGTAGGTTTAATATGAATACAAGGTTTTAGGTCAAAATGGCAAATAGTTGGAAAACTAAGTTTTCAAATTTTATTCATAACTTTAAAAGTACAACTAAATGTAACCAAAGTTAACATATGTACAAAGAAACTTATAATCATTGCCAATATAAAATAACCAACTATGTAGAAACATAAACCACAAGCAAGTACTGCTCATTGGTCAGCCATACATATTTTTGCTCATAGTGTAGCATTTGCATCCCACTCTATAATGTAAGCTATTTGAGGGAAGGTATTTCCTTTTGTGTTTCACTTTCTTATGACCCTTCAGTGTCTATAGGATCCAGAACTATCATTTTATAAATTTCTCATAAATTTAAGATTTATTGAGGATATTGGCAATAAGCAATATAATTTTAAATAAAGCTTATATATATCTCCTAAGTAAAATGAGTCAAAAACATGGAAAATGCTTTCTGCAAATTCAACCATGGTGTCATTCTCCAGTTATTCAAGAATAACTTTGGCTGATACGGGAATATACAGGCTTTGCCTATCACATACAAATATCTGAATCCAAAAAAAAAAAAAAATAAAATAAAGGCCCCTTCAGCTCCTTCAGTCCTTCCTCTAACTCTTCTATTGGGCTCCCTGAGCTCAGTTTGATGGTTGGCTTTATGCATCTGCATTTGTATTGGTCAGGATCTGGCAGAGCCTCTCAGGAGACAGCTGTATCAGGTTCCTGTCAGCAAACCCTTCTTGGCATCAGCAATAGTGCCTGGGTTTGATGTCTGCATATAGGATGGATCTCCAGGTGGGGCAGTCTCTGGATGGCCTTTAATTCAGTCTCTGTTCCACTCTTTATCCCTGTATTTCCTTTAGGAAGGAACAATTCTGGGTTAAAATTTTGGAGATGGGTGTGTGGTCCTATCCCTCACTGGAAGACCATGCCTAACCTCTGGATATGGTCTCGATATGTTCTCTCTTCCCTTTATGGGGGTATTTCAGCTAATGTCATTCATGTGGTGTCCTGGGAGGCTCTTGCTTTCCTGGCATCTAGGACTTTCTGGTTGTTAACCCCAGTTCCTCCATTGCTACAGACTTCTCTTCAATTTCCTGACCTCCTGTACCCTCTCTCCTCCATCTCTTCCCATACCTGATTCTGTTCCTCCTTTCCCTCCCCCTCCTCTCTTTCTCCCAAGTCTCTCCCATCCTCTACTTCCCTTGATTATATTGTTCTAAATAGGACAAAGCATCCACTCTTTGGTCTTTCTTCCTCTTGAGCTTCATGAGCTCTGTGAGTCGAATCATGGGTATTCCATGCTCTTTGCCTAATATGCACTCATTATTGAGTAGTTACCATGTGTTTTCTTTTGTGACAAAGTTACCTCATTCAAGATGATGTTTTCTAGATTCATCCATTTGCCTAAGAATTTTGTGAAGCCATTGTTTTTAATAGCTGAGTAATACTCCATTGTGTAAATATACCACATTTTCTGTATCTATTTCTCTGTTGAGGGACATCTTGGTTGTTTCCAGCTTCTGGTTATTTTAAATATGGCTGTTATGAACATGGTGGAGCATGTGTCCTTATTACCAGATATTGAAGCATCTTCTGTGTATAGCCCAGGAGTGGTATAGCTGGGTCCTCAGGTAGTCCAATTTTCTGAGGAACCACCATGCTGATTTCCAGAGTGGTTGTGCCAGTTTATAATCCCATCAACAATGGAGGAGTGTTCCTCTTTCTCCACATCCTCACCAGCATCTGCTGTCACCTGAGTTTTTGATGTTAGTCATTCTGACTGTCGTGAGGTGGCATCTCAGGGTCATTTTGATTTGCATTTCCCTGATAACTAAAGCACTATCATTTTTATTTGATATATTTGCTGAATGAATGATTGTATCATGAAGAAAAGCAACGTTGGTTTTGCTTTTTCTCAAAAAGTTTTTGATGAGAAAACACAATATTTCAGTACCTGTTTCAGTAGTGTTATAGTCATTGATACCCAAACCACTTTCCTAACCAACCAGATAAATAATTCATCTTTATAGTCTTTATCTTCTTTCTTGTATGAGCCCTTATGCAAGAAGTCTAGAGTCTATTACTAAGCTCTAAATAGAATCTTTCTAAGTGGATGAAATTCATAGATTCTTTGCCAGGCAATATACAGTCTTAAAGCAAGCAGCATCTGACAAGAATGTAGAGGAATAGACTTGGGTCTAAGCACAGAATTAAATATGTCTGAACATAAAAATCTTACAGCAGTAGAAGTCAGAACAAAAAAGGAAGTTAACTTTTGCACTATTCTTCAAGTACTTGGAGGTAGAGATTTATACCAGGGCTGGGTAGATTTGAACTAGGGATTAAAAAGAAGGGAAAAGTCAGAATCTGGATAGACTCTGGAATAGGGAAGCACAGAGGAAAGCTGTTATGATCTAGCATGCTGTTGTCTTAGTTAGCTCTCACTGTCAACTTGGCATAACCTAGAGTCATCTAAGGGAGTCTCAGATGAGTGATTGCTCAGATCAGATTTGTCTTTTGTCTATGTCTATCTGATTATCTTGATTAATTTATGTAGTAAGGACTAGTCCACTATGGGTGACATTCTTGAATTGGTGGTCCTGGTTGTATAAGAGAGATTAGTGGAATATGAGCTAATGTGTAATCCTGAACATAGTCTTCTTTCTTAGTTCACACTTCCAAGATCTTGCCTTGTGTTTTCTGATTTGATGGCCTTTAGTGATGGACTCTGACCTGGGAGTAAACTTAAATGAACCCTTTCCTCCTCTAAGTTGTTTTTGGCTAGTGTTTTATCATAGCAATAGAAATTAAACTGGAGCACTCTTTTCCCAGAAAGAATAATATGGCTCATACAAAGATGTACCAGCCTGTTGGAGGTCTGAGAACAACATTTTCTTCCCCTGAAGTTAATTTTTTTTATCTATTAGATATAAAATTTAACATCTACCATGTGTGCTTTATAGAATCAGTGTAATGATCAAATGTGGTAGGTGTTCTTTGCAGGGTATTGTTATCCATCAGCTAGCCATTTGTTTCTGAAATTCTGGAGTGTCCAACCCAGGTGTGATCATGCACACCTATAACCCCAGCATTTGGGAAACTGAGGTCAGAGGATCATGAATTTAAGGCTAGTCTGCTCTACATGGTAAGGCCTTGTATCAAAGAAAACCTACAAACAGACAAACAAACAAACAAACCATAATTGAGTGGCCAAATATAAGTGTCCATATCCACTGTTAAATTTGAAGTGAATTTTCAAAGTTTGAGATATGTTCATATTCAAATACAAACATAAAAATCCCCTTTGCTGCTGAACACATGATTACAGTAAAAAATAGCTCATAACTTTGGTTGTCTGAAACAGATTTTCAGAATTGTTAGTTAGTATTCCAGCTTGTCATGTGGCTAGGAGCCACTTTTCTCAACTTCTTTTCTTTAGTTTCACTCTTGGTTGTCTTCTCTAACTAAACAATCCCTTCTATAAATTAAACACATTTTTTAACCAAAGCATAGCACAAATTAAGGGTCCAACAGAAAAGCATTCAATCTCTGGAATAAAGCTAGAATTCATACAAATTAATGGTAGAGATAAATTTCCCACTTAAAATCTCAACATCAATGTACTGTTAGTCACAACATTAAGTAGTCAGAGCTTGTTCAGCTTGTGTTTGTAATGAAATCTCCCTGGTCAACTCAGTTACTGAACAGAAATGACATAGCCCTGGTTCAAATGATAAGAAGCACAAAATAAATGGAAAGACTTAAAAGAAATATGCAACAATATTGAAAGCATTGCCAATTATTTGTTACACATAGGAGTTCTAAATAGGTCAGATCAATGAACAGAAATGCCATGCCACTCCAGACCTTCACAGATCCACATGCGCCTTCTTAGCAGCAATAATTTTCTCTCTTCAACATTTGCTTCATGTAATTGTATTTTTCTTAGGAAATGTACCTGGCTCCAGACTGGCCCATATCCTCATCTACCACTCCAAGATGTGATTCACACAATGTCATTTCCAGGAATGGGGAATTGAGTAGATTTTAAACCATTGTTTCTGTGTTGCTGATAGGTAGAAAGTAAGACTGAGGGAAAGAATGTGTTTCTAACTTGTCTAGATTCTAAATGATTCTTAAATAATCACCATATAGCCAAACCTCAAAGTTAGGAAGTAACCAACCTGGGGTTTTAACTCAGATCTAATTCTAAATATTCTTCTTAACACCAACTATACTGTCTCTTGTGGCAAAGCTCACATAATTCTCACATAAAAGATTTGGTTGAAAACCAGTGACAACCAGAAATGTTTATTAAGAAAGCCATTTTGTACAATGGTTTGAAATCATCTGTTCCCATCTGATAGAAGGATTTGTGATGGTCTTCATGACACCTCACTTCAGCTGCAAAAATAACCAGTGGCCCAATTGCATGGAACTTGAAATATATCAGACAATGCAGTCAGTAAATCAAATGTCTTTTGAGTATTTTCTCTTTGCTCAACATTGTACTGGAGTCTGGGAAGTGATACATCAGTATTTTTGAAAAGTAGAAATAGAATGTGAAATAGTATATATTAAAAAAAAGAAAAACTTCAGGAGGGGGGTCCAGCTACAAGGAAAAAAAGTATGGTGAAGAGACTAGCAAGAAAATAGTAGGCCTTCATTGTCATAAACATTGGATATGATATATGTAGACCATAGAAAATATATTTTCTGTATAGACAAAGGATTTCAGGTTTTATAGGTCATAAGCTATTTGTGGTAGTTACTCAATACAATGAAGTAGCATGAAAATAGCCATAGATTATGAAGAAATGAGTGGGTCCATGTTCCAATAAAACTATTTGCAAAACCAGGCTACCAAATGCATTTAATCTACAGAATGAACATTGTAGTCAAGAATGATCTTGAACTCCAGATCCTTTTGCTTCCATCCTCTAAGTCCTATGATGACAGGCCTGTGCCACCATACATGTCATGTTCCTTGAATTTGGAAGCCACCAATGTAAGTTGTTTAGTACTGTATTCTTTAGTAAAGAGACTTGACTACAGTGCAAGTAAATTACACCCAATATTGAGTTTGTACGTCTTGCCACAAAAAAAAAAATCCATCATGACTGACACAACAATTTTCCCCATTCGTTGTATATTTTTAGAGACCTGAGTTGTCTTGTAATTCTATATTCTCACACCATTCATGGCTCAAAACTCACCCAGACTAAAGTGACACCTTGGAGAACTAATTGTAACACTTTAACTTCCTGAAAGCATAGAAAGTCCAAGTGTGAAGACCATATCAATGAAATGATGGGATAGTGTCAGGATGAGAACTAGACATTAGATTTTTCAATACACTCACCTCAATTGAGGATCACTATTTTGAACTTCATATTTATAGAGCTCATTTTTGGTGCCCACACAGTGACAGTTCTGATGGAACAACTGGCCACACGTGGGAGAACCAGATAGCTTTCCTTGACACTGTTACACTCTTGCATTTCTCGAATTTTCTTTATTTCCTGTTTGTGTCTGTTGGTATTTGACAACTTTTCAGTTTACTTTCCTTTATGGTGGAAGGCACTTTCTCTCACATGACAGAGTAATATGCCATCACCAGAACACCCTTCTAAGTTATTTGTATGCCTTCACATGAAATCTCAGGTCATGTTTACTAGGCTATTTCCTGGTTTCCATGGGGGTTAACAGCTACCAGTAGATCACCCAGCAAGAGGCCCTTAATCTGTTAGATCCCAGGATCTAAACCCCTGAGAAGTCCCCCCTCCCCAAGCCACTTTCTCAATAAATACTGGTCATCTTTTGAAATAAGAAGTCTGTAAATGAAAATAATAACATTATTTTGTAGGAAACCATTAATTTTTGTCTAGAAAGAATTCCTTTGGGCTTGAGAAAGGGATGGAAATGGGAAGCAGTGAAGAATGAAATGAACAAGAATTCTTCTCATTGGTAACCTCTTGCCCACCTGCAGAGTTTTATTTCTCTCTCTTCAAATCCTGCTACCTGCATTGTAAATCAGAAAGCAATTGGTACCTTAAAGAATGAATGAATGAGGATAGATGCTACTATTTCATTGAGAAATTCCTTTTTCTAATTCTATTCCATTTAAGAAGCAATAAATTGTTCCTTCTCTGAGACTAGATCATAATGTCCTTTTTACAACTATTTCAAATTATTATCATTTTTTTACTTCTCTGCCTCCTCTGTTACACTGTAATATCATTATGAGCAGATGTAATACCATATTAGCCTGTATCATTATTAATCATTCCTCAGTTTAGTGTAGAGCCAGGCATAGGAGAGTAACCAAAAGAACTTTGTTCAGTTCCAGAGATAATACTTTGAACAAATACTAAGAGCTCCTAGTTTTGAGTGCCAGCAATATGCTAGGCATTACAATATACATTTGAGGAACTTTTTTTCTTTTCTTTTTTCCTTTGATTTAGGTTTTATTGCATTGTGATGAGAAGAGATACATAATTTCAATTTATCTGAATTTGTTAACATTTAAAAACATATTTTCACTAAATAGACTTACATTACATTCTTCTTTCCCTTTTGTACCTCAACTCCTCCCAGAGAGCCCTCCTTCAAAACCTGCAATACCTTTTGTTTTTTATCATATGTTTTAAAATTTATAAAATATTGTAATAATAAAATGAATATTATAAAAGTTGTTTGACATAAAACAATTAGTTGAACAGTCTTATGTAGATGTTTGTCTACAGCAATACTGAAAATACACGTTTTTCTCCATATAAATTTTAAATAACTCCAAATGTATTAACTGTATGATATTTTAAAATAAAATATATCACTATTAGTTTTTTAATTAACATAAATAATCTTTTTGTTTGTTTGTTTTGTTTGGTTTGGTTTTAATAGAGCTTAAAATCTTGGCTTACTGTGGAACAAACACAAATAAGAACAGTTTTTGAAAGTTGGAGTTCATTGTACTAAGGCTGTTCTTGAATGTCCCTCACATCACCAAAGGATTTTACCTCCATAGTAGATAAGCTAAGAGTTGACAGTTCTGCTGTGCCAAGGAATGATTTCTAGGCACGATTTTTGGATACAGATGTCCTGCTACGGTTAAAGCTGGAACATTTTTTTCTTTGTTCTTATTTTTGTTGTGAGAACAAGCAGTTGCTACCCAATTACCTGTCAGGAGAAATAATAATAATAATAATAATAATAATAATAATAATAATAATAACAACTATTATTAGTTGCTGGAGTCTGGGGCATAGGTGAGACTGAAATCTTCCCCATCCTCCAGCAAGCAAGTGGTAGGTGGCAATCTCTGCCTCAAGCCTGATCTTGACGTTCAACAGGGCTTCATATTCCTAGGTCTTATGCTGCCCCTCTGAGTTTGTGCCAGCTCTGACTCCAAGTGCAGAAGGACCCCATTGAGTTGCTCCATCTGTGTCTTGTGTTGGGTCTCCATATTCCCAAGTCTGTTCTCCAAGTTGGTGTTATGGTTCTTCATGGAGTCTAGGTCAATCTCCAAGGTCTGGAGGGTGCATCTCAAGTCCATAAGTGTGTTCTCAGCATTTCTGACTTCGGCAGACTTGGTAATGATGACCGTGGTACTCCCCTCAGTCTAATTCCTTGTGGTTCTTCTAAGCCAGCTCTTCTTACTGTGCGTAGATATCCGCTATAATCTTGCTGAGGTCCTGAGATTTGGGAGAATCCACTTTCATCGTCAACCCAGACCTTGGACTTACCCTCATGATTCTTCTTCATGAACAGCAGTTTCTCCTTGAGATCTTCGATGTCTGTTTCCAGCTGTAGACTTGCGATATTGGTCTACCACCTTGCAGAGTCCATGGATGTCACTCTCTACAGACTGGCACATGGCCAGTTCTCCTCTGGGGTGCAAATGGAAACCAGAAGAATCCTGTCCCTAGGTACTCTGCTGTTCCTGTGTCCTTTCTCTGACAGGTCACACTTGGGCCAGGTATTAAAACAGTAGTGGTGGTCTCATGATCTTAGATGTGTCAGTGCACCCAGTAGATCAGCTCTCTCCAGGTATTATTGGGTTAAGGAGAACAGGGTTAGCTCTGGGGCACAGAAGAAAACTGGAAGGATCCCAAACCTGCCTTCTCCACTCTGCCTGTGTCCTGTGGGCTCTGGATGGGTCCCAGACCATGGCAACTTTGACAAAGGAAAACATTTAATTGGAGCTGGCTTAAGGTTTCAGAGGTTAAGTTCATTATCACTGTGGTAGGAGGTATGGGAGTGTTCAGGGAGACATGGTGCTAGAGAAGGATCTTCAATTTCTACAACTAAATCAACAGGCAGCAGGAAGAGATGTGTATGACTTGAGCTTCCTCTCAAAAAGACACATTTACTTCAACAAGGCCATACCTCCTTATAGTGCCACTCCCTATGTCCATGCATTCCAACACATGAGTCTATGGGGACCATCCCTATTCAAACCACCGTAATAGTCTTGCTGTAATATTTAAATTAAAATTTTTTACATATATATATATATATATATATATATATATATATATATATATATATATATATTGTCTGAGCATATGTCTGTGTGCCATGAACGTTCAGTGCCTTCAGAGGACAGAGAACACTGGATCCTGGGAAGTAAAGTTACAGATGATTTTGAACTGTCATTTATGTGCAGCAAATAGCATCAAGGTTTTCTGGAAGAGCACCCAGTAGTCTTAAACACTGAACCATCTCTAGCCTGGTGAGTGGCAATAAGTGACTACATATGAAGAGTTTATTCTTTTTTTCTTTTATTTATAATCTTTGTTGATACTCTATGGTCACTGTTATCCTGTGTGCTTTATTTTCCTTACACAATATAACCACCAGTAATTAGATAGTATTAATTTTTACTATCCTCATTTGGCAGTTGAATAAATAGTAACTCAGAACAATTGTTTATCTTTCCCCAAATGTGTGTTGTTCCTAGGCTTCACCAATTGCTGAGTTTCAGATAAATGCTTTAACTATCATAGTTTCTTATATAACTAGACATCATCTGCTATATATCCTTCAAAGAGGTACTTCTTTATATTTCCGTATCAGAAGGAAACTTAGAGGTTCTCACTTCTGCTCAGGCCAATTTGGACTCCCTCACTCAACAAGTTATGGCCTATGAACTAACTTCATGGCAACAACTGAAGATATTTCTTCTAGGAGAAGCAAAGCCCAGAGTTAATGCTTTCATACTTTACATGTTTCTTTGTCTATGGATTAGTTTCTTGATGGTGTTTTAAATTATTTAAACATATTGGGGAAAAATTACAAAATGAGACTCATGTGTTTCCCCACCCCCTTTCCTTTCTATTGCTTATTACTGTCTGTTATGGGCTGTCCATTAAGGTCACTTGGGATTGGTTACCCAGGGAATGGACTGAAGACAGCTGGGCTTTTATATTGATCACCAGATTTATGGCAGGAAGGTGAATTGTGCTGTAAATTTTGTTGCTTCTAAGTGGAAGAGGAGAGACTACTAAGCATTAAAAAAAAAGGAATGCTGAACTCTCAGTCCCTATTCCTTAATTTTAAATATTTAACAAGTGATTTTCTTTCAGGAAGGCCTGGATATCTAAATTTACCTGTAGTACAAGGGAGTCAGATGAGGTAAACCTTGACCATCTCAGAATTCAAGGTTATAAGGACATACTATTTTGTATATGTGTCTCTACCTCTTTTCCTCCCCTCCCCTCCCCACCCATCTCCTTGCCTCCCCCTCTTCTCACTTTCTCTGTGGTAAGAAAAGCAAACAGCTACTTTTCAAAGTTAATTTTAAGAAGTGCACTTCTCAATTTTAACATTGGGAAAAGAGTTAGTTGCTGTCTATGTTTTTCATTCCCAGCAAGAAGCACCATTGCTAATCCTATAGTTGATAAGCTATCCTCTGGAAGCCACTAAAACAGAGTTGGTAATGGTGTTTACAGAGAGCCTCTAAGAGAGGCACAGTAAAGAAGAAGATTAAGTAAAGGTTACTCAATAGCTAAAGCTATGCTTACCAATGTGATGAACAGAGGAAGTAAGCTCTATTAAAATGAAAAGAACTGATTAAATTTGGACTATCTTAATTAAAAATGTCTGGCACTTTAAAAAGTGCATGGGTAAAGAAAACAAACTTTGTCAAGTGGTAATCATGATCTAGACACTTTCACTTCATATCTCATTTAATCCCTTCAGAGAAAAAGGTAAATATTTATATAATTGCCACGCCCACTCCAGTGAAGTCTGCTTGACAGGCTGAGAGGTCTGGAAACACTCATGAGGCAAAGAGTTTCAAGGAAACTCAGCCTCCTGGAACCTTGGCATTCTCATAACCCATATACTCAAATCCTATCCCCACATTAGTATGGTGTATGCTCTCTTTCAGTATTATAGTGCCTTTAAAGATTGAATTTTATCATAGGTGAGCCTCTACCACTGTTCCAACATCATAGAAAATCCTTGAAGCTGACTAGCTTGCAATTCAGAAGGAATTCAGTGAGGTTACCTATTCATTAACATTCAAATTTACTTCTAGTAGAGAAAGGTGAAACTAATTAGGCATTCCAAAGAACAGAGCCAGGATAGCTAGACTACAGAGTGAATACTTAGGACAAGTAGCCAGTCTCACCAAAACAAGGCAATACACATTGGCCTAGAGAATTGGAGGGTTTAACAAAGACTAGCTTTACACCTGCCTGGTCCCCACCATCTTTTGATGTATACAATCCTTTGTTTTGTGTCACTGTAACTCTGCAGATGTGTCCCACCTTGCTTTTCTTGTTTTTTTTTTTTTCTTCTTCTTCTGTATAAAAGCTTGATGCTCAATTTGAGAAAATACACTCAGATTCTACAAGCTCTCTCGTGTCGGGTCTGTGTTCAATCCCCATCCGAATTCATGCCCATCTGTCTAAAACTCTGATCCCCAGGGATCAGAGGAGGGCCACTGAGCCCGGTCCGTGGCATATAATCATTTTTAGAATTGTGCCCTGAAAGTATTTATTGAGCACTTTATATGTGTCTGCTTCAAGTTTCATAGAAGATAAGTAATTTACCCAGGATTATAATTCATTTTTTGTCTCCTACTTTTCTTGGTAACTGTATTACTTTTTACTACAATACTTTTACATTAAAAGGGAAAAATGCAAAGTTAAACAGCTAATCTGGAAATGTTACTATGAGACATTAGCTCATCTACAAACCTCAGATATCTATGAATGCATACATACAACTTTCTTTTTTCTCATAAAACTTCTGCTATTACATTAAAATCACCTGGAAAATTGTACTCTGTCTTGAACGTGCCGACAATGATGTAGAAATGGGTTATTAATAAAGTCAGGAAACATTTATCAGTGATTTACAATTTGGCATTGTGCTAAATATATAATCCCCTTTAATAAATAAAAAAAAAAACCAGAAAAACAAAAAGCAAAGTAAAAGAAACAAGCAAACAAACAAAAACATCCTAATTTATAATTGCCTTCCTATCTCAGAGGACAGATTGGAAGAGTTAGGTGACTTGCCCAAGGTCACTCAGCAATGAGGGCAAATTATTCTAGTAATTTCTGAACCCAGCCGTGGTTGCATAATATTTCCATGCTTGTTTTTCCTTTGCTCTGACTTAGCCATCATGCAATAAGAAACATAGGTAATTTTGAATACAACATATGGTGCAAAAAACTTAAAATCTGTTCTGTTTAACCTTTACTTAAAGAAACCCCCATCAAAAGTGGCACAAGAACTCTCCATTATACATTAATGTGCACATCTCACTCCAGGGAACACTTTTTGTACTCTGAATCATGGCATTATCCTGATTAAAAAAAACCTGACTATATTAATTTCTTAATATTCAAGGAAACTTTTGTTAACACAGAAAAGCATTAATGTATAATAATGCTCCATGTAAAGCAAAATTACTGTATACAATAGAACTCAGAATTTATAGTCCGGATGTACTGATACTTTTAACTTCAAGACTTACTCAACCACTCTGTTCCCTGCCACATAAAAAAGAAAGAAACAAAGAGGAAATAGATAACCCATTGACTCTGAAATTCCTCATCAAAGTCTTCTGTCTAAAATGCAAGTAGTCTTGAGAAGTCATCAATGATATTTATATGTCTGAGAAAATGAAAGACTTCAGTCTTGGCTTTACTTAAAGAGAAAGGAGGACAGAATATCAGAACTGGTAGGACCTTGGGGAGCTGACCATATCCTTCCACTTCCCTACATGCTGATGGCCAGAAAAACTCAGACATAGAATGTCAGAGACTTATGCTTCTTTTCCAACCTTCCCTGAGTCTCTACCACAAATGAGGCTGAACGTGTATGTGTGTGTGTGTGTGTGTGTGTGTGTGTGTGTGTGTTTGTGTGTGTGTGTACTGTCCCTGTATATGCTAATGTGTCTAAACTATGGTATGCATTCCAGCCACTAATGCTATGTTATAACAAACTACCATATTGAGTGGTATAGCATAACCACTATTTTGTTAAGCTCACAAGTTATATATAGTGTGTAGGTAGAAATTCAGTCAGGGAATGGAAGTGGGAGTCTTTGTTCTATAATTTCTAGGGCTTTACTTGAGGACACTCAAGCTGTCTATTAAGACTTAGAAATGTAGGATCTGGACTTACATGAAGGTTTCTTCACCTACATATTTTTTTGTGGGTCTAGATATCCAGATACAGCTGGCCCTAATAATTATTTATAATGCCCCTCCTTGTGATATAAACTTCTCACAGTATGATGGACATTTAAAAAAGTGCCCCAATAAAACCATTACAAAGCCAAGTAAGTATGCATGTTTGGCCTTTTGTAAGCCAGTACTGAAAGTTTCCATCAATCCTGTAGATTCTGATAATTAAAATTAAATCCTAATATTATCTTGAGGGGGAAAAACTTTAATGCAACCTGTAGGCTAATGTGGGAGCATGTTCCTGATCAAATCGTAGACATGGGTGGCAGAGGTAGGAGGATCATGAGGTTGAAGTCAGTTTGGCTGAAAAGATGTTGACAGTAGGTGGAGGAACATCAATATCACATTGGAGACAAAGAACAGAAAGTTTTGTAGTATTATCTTTGCTAAGTTTGATCTAACATACAAAGGTAGACAACATTTAAAGTTTTTTGTCATACTTTACAATGTGTGTTTCTGTTCTCCAGTTTTACCACTTATCTTAATTATCTTGAGATAGTTTCCAGGCCTGGGTGTTAAAGAAATGGTCAAATTATATTGTGCCTCTAAGCATTTTAAAAAAATAAAATGGCTATACTAAAAGAAGCAGACAGCCAATACATTTGGTATGTACATGTGGAAATAACAAGCTTATCAGTAAAAAAGTCGGGACTGAACAACTCCTAAACCCCTCAGCATTCAAGAACCCTAATCACATACAATGTTCTCTGGGATACTTCAGCAGAGGTTAGGAATTACAGAGAATTTATGAGATCCTGAAGGCTTGGGCTCTTCTTAACTTTGGGAGACAATAGCATAATGGTCATAACAATTGTGATTTGGTAGAAACATCCCAGCAGTTATTAAACTTTTGTAAGCAGGCAATCATAACAACCAATATAATTTTCTCACATTATTTAGGCAAAACTTATTTCAACAAATTTGAGATTGATTTGATTATACAGAATCCATAAGCAGTTGATGAAAGAAGCTGCTATTTTGGCAGAATTAATTTCTTAGAATAAAGATGACATACAAAAGATTGACTATTTCATGAGTGGATGTCAACTTTCTAGTCTGATGCATTGTTTCTACATTCCCATGAAAGTTATCACATGAAGGGCAGAAGGAAAAAAAACAATTGAAATTTAAAACATGCCCTCAGTGCTTTAATATTTACATACAGCAAATTACTGCACTCATGTGATAACCAAGGAAAGCAGAGTTATTCTAGGAGTAGTGGCTAGAGTAAACCTACCAAGTATTAGTCACCTTCCTGTTGCTGTGATAAAACACCATAGCCAAAGTAACTTATAGAGGAAAGAATTTGTTTTTGTTCACAGTTCCATGATGGCAGAATGGAGGCATAGAAAAAAAATGACAAAGCAGAGAGATAAAAGGGAAATGGTGCAAGCCTTTTCCCCTCCAAAGCCCACCTTTGGTAACAACATACTTCCTCTAGCAAGGCTGCACCACCAAAAACTGCACCAGTAGTGCTATTGAATAGAGAACAAGTGACTGTCATATCCTTGTGACTATGGGCAATATTTTTAATTCAAACCATCACATTTAGGTTCAAGGATTTGACTCTAGATGAAGCTGATTCAAATTTGTTGTTGAGAGAGCTGAAGTTTCAGAATTAGTTAAGAGTGCCTACAAATTCAAAGCAAAGATTAATACCCAGTTCTGTTGTGTTTCTAAATCTGTGCTTTATCTGTTGTGTTTACTAATGTCACTTGTCAGTAGTGTTAAACTTGGAGGAGTAAAGAATTAGACCTGCTTCTTCTAAACCAATGAAGAAATCTGATAAGATAGCCCCTTTGAGAGAATTTCTAAGCAAGCCTGTCATCACCCACAGAATTAAAGAAATTGGAAATTAGTACTGTAATTTGTCTAACATTTAAACCTACACTTAGTTGCCTTCTTGCCGTAAATAAATAGTGTTGTTCAGAGACATTGGAAGAAATGTTTCTGTGTTGGAAATATAAATTTATTTCCATAGTAGAAAATTGACTGTGTTATTGATCAATATGTCTCATCTGCTGAGTTTCAATAATTACAAAATTGGAAGGCATACGGGGAGCATCGTAACTGCCAAGCGAGTATTGCATGGAGACTGTTTTTTAAGTCTTGATATGAGTTTCTTTAACAACAAGCTGACATGGAATGAGACATAAAATTAAATATATTTCATTTACTATGTAAAATGGGTTTTGTCTACTCCTTCTAAGAGTTGACTAACAAAACAATCTTAGGAACTGTTCACTTCCCAAGAGACATTATACCTCACCAAATGCCAGTCTGACTCATACTTACAAGACTGATATTTCTTTTTTTTTTTAATTTTTTTATTATTATTTTCTTTATTTACATTTCAAATGTTATCCCAAAAGATCCCTATACCCCCCCCCCAGACTGATATTTCTAATCTTAGGTTAATACTATTTTAAAAATCAACCAATAACTTTAGTTCTTTTATTTTTGCTACCCGGTGAGAGACTTTTTTATAATCCCCATACCACTCCATTTTTACATAAATAATTTTTACATAAATGTCAGCATTTCCAATAATATTTATCAAAACAGATGTCTAAATATAATTTTTAAAGCATTTTGTGTGTGTTTCATGTACAATTAAAAAAAAAACTCAAGATGCTTTCTTGTGGATTTTCCCCTCTAATTTGGCAGGAATGGAAGCTTTAGCTTGTCCCAGGGCAAAACTAAGTCAAATAGGATGAACTTTGGAAAAACACACATCACCGAGACTAATAAACTACAATTACACCATAGGCTTCTAAAATGGGCACTTCCACTTTCATATGCCGCAAACATTGGCTTAGAACCAGGGATGGATTATGAACTGATGCTATTCTTGCATTTCAGAAAACAAAGATATTCCATAGAATTTTCTCTTAGCACTGTGATGTATCTCGTGTCAAGTACATCGGTAAGAATTCAAAACCTATTTATCTTGAGTACCTCAGACATGAGATACCCAAATTTATAACTATTTATACTGTCTTCTTTATACCAACTGCTTAGTGTTCATGTGTCTTTGCACTCTGAAGCACATGTCCACCTTCAAGTCTGGTAAATTGTTTTATCTTACTGACTTTGTTATTTTTCAAATATTTTCTCTTCCTAAGTTCCTATAATGAAAGCGCTTGGGCTTTTTAGTTATCTCTATATTTTAGTCTTGGTTTCTATCATTGCACACAGCTCTACGGTAGGACTTCTGGCTCTAGCAGTTTTTCATTTTATTCTCTTTTTCTCAAATGAGCAGTTGTCTTGAATTCTAGGATTATATTCTCCACCAGATTTAATTGCCCTTATTTCTTTTTTCTTAAATTGAACATTTTATTTATTTACATTTCAAATATTATAGGTTTTACCAGTTTCCTCCACCACAGAAGCTCCCTATCCCACCTTCCCTCTCCTTGATTTTATGAGGGTGGTCTCCTGCCTACCCTAGACTGGGGTATTAAGCCTTTACAGGACCAAGGGCCTCTCCTCCTCACTGATGTGCAACAAAGCCATCTTCTGCTACATATGCAGCTGGAGCCATGAGTCCATCCATGTGTACTCTTTGGTTGGTGGTTTAGTTCCTGGGAGCTCTGGGGTGTCTGTTTGGTTGATATCACTGTTCTTCCAATGGGGTTGCAAACCTCTTCAGCTTCTTCAGTCTTCTCTCGTACTGCCCCATTGGGGACCCCTTGCTCAGTCCAGTGGTTGGCTGCAAGCATCCTCTTCTGTATTTGAAAGTTATCTCAGGAGACAGCTATATCAGGCTCCTGTCAGCAAGAACTTCTTTTCATACTCAATAGTTTCTGGGTTTGGTGTCTGTATAAGGAATGGATACCTATGTAGGGCAGTCTCTGTATGGCCTTTCCTTCAGTCTCTGGTCCATACTTTGTCTCCATGTTTCTTGAGTATTTTGTTGCCCTTCTAAGGACTGAAACATCCAGACTTTGGTCTTCCTTCTTGAGCTTCAGGTGGTCTGTGAATTGCATCTTTGGTATTCAGAGCATTTGGGCTAATATCCACTTATTAGTGAGTACATAACATGTGCAATCTTTTGGGACTCACACAGGATGATATTTTCTATATCCGTCCATTTGCCTAAAAATTTCATGAAGTCATTGTTTTTAGTACCTGAGTAATACTCAATTGTGTAAATGTACCACATTTTCTGTATCCATTCCTCTGTTGAATAACATTCTGGTTCTTTCCAGCTTCGTGCTATTATAAATAAGGCTGTTATGAACATCCTGGAGCATGTTCCCTAGTTATATATCAGAGCATCTTCCGGGTATATGCCCAGAAGTAGAATGGCTGGGTCCTCAGGTACTATGTCTACTTTTCTGAGGAACTGCCAGAGTGATTTTCACAGTAGCTGTGCCAACTTGCAAACCCACCAACAATGGAGGAGTGTTCATCTTTCTCCACATCCTTGCCAGCATCCACTGTCACCTGAGTTTTTGATCTTAGCCATTCTGATTGGTGTGAGGTGTAATCTCAGGGTTGTTTTGATTTGCTTTTTTTCTGATGAGAAAGGATATTGAATATTTTTTAGGTGTTTCTCAGCCATTTGGTATTCCTTAGTCGAGAACTCTTTGTTTAGCTCTGTACCCCATTTTTTAATAGGGTTATTTGTTTCTCTGGAGTCTAACTTTCTGTGTTCTTTGTAAATACTGGATATTAGTCTTCTATCAGATGTAGGATTGGTAAAGAACATTTCCCAATCTGTTGGTGGTCTTTTTGTCTTCTTGGCAGTGTCTTTTGGCTTAGAGAAGCTTTGCAATTTCACAAGGTCCTATTTGTTGATTCTTGATCTTATATCACAAGCCATTGCTGTTCTATTCAGAAATTTTTCCCTCTGCCCATATCTTTGAGGTGGGTTAATTTCTGCATCTTTAATTCTATCCCATTGATCTATCTGCCTGTCACTGAATCAATACCATGTAGTTTTGTTTTTGTTTTATCATAATTGCTCTGTAGTACAGCTTGAGGTCAAGGATGATGATTCTCCAAGAAGTTCTTTAATTGTTGAGAATAGTTTTCACTATCCTGGGTTTTTTGTTACTCCAAATGTATTTGGAAATTGCTCTTTCTAAATCTATGAAGAATTGAGTTGAAATTTTGATAGGGATTGCATTGAATAGGTAGATAGCTTTTGGTAAGACGGCCATTTTCACAATATTAATCCTGCTAATCCATGAGCATGGGAGATCTTTCCATCTGCTGAGATTTTGATTTCTTTCCTCAGAGCCTTGAAGTTCTTATCATAAAGATCTTTCACTTAGTTAGATTCACACCAAGGTATTTTATATTCTTTGTGACTATTGTGAAGGGTGTTGTTTCCCTGATCTCTTTCTCAGCTTGTTTATCCTTTGT
>NC_034608.1:88006371-88015114 GCF_900095145.1 Mus pahari
CAGGTTTAGGAGTTCTCTCGTGGAAATTTTTGGGTCACTTAAGTATACTATCATATCATCTGCAAATAGTGATATTTTGACTTCTTCCTTTCCAATTTATATCCACTTAATCTCCTTTTGTTGTGTAATTGCTCTGCCTAGGACTTTAAGCACTATATTGAATAGGTAGGGAGAAAGTGGGCGGCCTTGCCTATCCCTGATTTTAGTGGGATTGCTTCCAGTTTCTCTCCATTTACTTTGATGTTGGCTACTGGTTTGCTGTATATTGATTTTACTATGTTTAGGTATGGACCTTGAATTCCTGATCTTTCCAAGATTTTTAACATTAAGGAATGTTGAATTTTGTCAAATACTTTTTCATGTGGTTCTTTTCTTTGAGTTTGTTTATATAGTGCATTACATTGATGGATTTCTGTATATTGATCCATCACTACATCCCTGGGATGAAGCCTACTTGATCATGTAGGATGATCATTTTGATGTGTACTTGGATTCTGTTTTTGAGAATTTTATTGAGTATTTTTACATCGATATTCATAAGGGAAATTGGACTGAAGTGCTGTTTCTTTGTTGGGTCTTTGTGTGGTTTAGGTATCAGAGTAATTGTGGCTTCATAGATCGAATTGGGTAGAGTACCTTCTGTTTCTATTTTGTGGAATAGTTTGAGGAACACTGATATTAGGTATTCTTTGAAGGTTTTCTAGAACTCTGAACTAAGCCCATTTGATCCTGGGCTGTTTTTGTTGGGAGACTATTAATGATATTTTTATCTCTTTAGGGGATATGGGATTGTTTAGATCATTAATCTGATACTGATTTAACTTTGGTACCTGGTATCTGTCTAGAAAATTGTCCAATTCATTCAGGTTTTCCAGTTTTGTTAAGTAAAGGCTTTTGTAGTAGGAGCTGATGATTTTTTTTTTTTTTTTGATTTCCTCAGATTCTGTTGTTATGTCTCCTTTTTCATTTCTGATTTTGTTAATTAGGATACTGTCCCCTGTGCCCTTTAGTGATTCTGACTAAGGGTTTATCTTGCTGTTTTTCTCAAAGAACCAGCTCCTGGTTTGGTTGATACTTTGTATAGTTCTTTTTGTTTCCACTTAGTTGATTTCAGCCCTAAGTTTGATTGTTTCCTGCTGTCTACTCCTCTTGGGTGAATTTGCTTTCTTTTGTACTAGAGCTTTCAGGTGTTCTGTTAAGCTGCTAGTGTATGTTCTCTTCAGTTTCTTTTTGGAGACACTCAGAGCTATGAGTTTTCCTCTTAGGACTGCTTTTATTGTGTCCCATAAGTTTAAGCATGTTGTGGCTTCATTTTCATTAAACTCTAAAAGTCTTTAATTTCTTTCTTATTTCTTCCTTGATCAAAATATCACTGAGTAGAGTGTTGTTCAGCTTCTACATGTATGTGGGCTTTCTGTTATTTATATTATTATTGAAGATCAGCCTTAGTCTGTGGTGATTTGATAGGATGAATGGGATTATTTCAATATTTTTGTATCTGTTGAGGCCTGTTTTGTGAACAATTATATGGTCAATTTAAAAAAGATACCATGAGGTGATGAGAGGAAGGTATATCCTTTTGTTTTAGGATAAAATGTTCCATAGAAATCAGTTACATCCATTTGTTTCCTAACTTCTGTTAGTATCACTGTGTCTCTGTTCAGTTTCTCTTGCCATGATCTGTCCATTCATGGCAATGTGGTGTTGAAGTCTCCTATGATTATTGTGTGTGGTCCAATGTGTGCTTTGAACTTTATTAAAGTTTCTTTAATGAATGTGGATACTCTTGCGTTTGGAGTATAGATGTTCAGAATTGTGATTTCATCTTGGTAAATTTTACCTTGATGAGTATGAAATGTCCTTCTTTATCTTTTTTGAAATCTTTAGGGAGAAAGTGGATTTTAATTGATATTATAATGGTTACTCCAGCTTATTTCTTGTATTAAATTGCAATTTTTTTTCCTGCTTTTTACTCTGAGGTAGTGTCTGTCTTTGTCACTGAGGTGAGTTTCCTCAGCAAAATGCTGAGTCCTGTTTATCTATCCAGCCTGTTAACCTGTCTTTTTATTGGGGAATTGAATCTATGGATATTAAGAGATATTAAGGAAAAGTAATTGTTGCTTCCTGTTTTTGTTTGTTTGTTTGCTGTTGTTAGAGCTGGAATTTTGTTCATGTGGCTATCTTCTTTTAGGTTTGTTGAAAGATTATTTTCTTGCTTTTTCTAAGATGTAGTTTCCCTCCTTGTGTTGGAGTGTTCCATTTATTATTCTTTGAAGAGCTGGATTTTTGGAAACATATTGTGTAAATTTGGTTTTATCATGGAATACCTTGGTTTCTCCATCTATGGTAATTGAGACTTTTTGCTGGATATATTAGCCTGGGCTGGCATTTATGTTCTCTTAGGGCCTATTTGACATCTGCTCAGGATCTTCTGGCTTTCATAGTCTCTGAAGAGAAGTCAGGTGTAATTCTGGTAGGTCTGCCTTTATATGTTACTTGACCTTTTCCCCTTACTGCTTTTAATAATCTTTGTTTTGTTTTAATAATATTTCTTGGTGTTTTGATTTTTATGTGGCAGGAGGAATTTCTTTTCTGTTCCCAATTATTTGGAGTTTTGTTGTCTTCTTGTATGTTCATGGGCATCTATTTCTTTAGGTTTGGGAATTTTCTTCTATGGTTTTGTTGAAGACATTTACTGGCCCTTTAAATTGGGTGTCTTCCTTCTCTCTATACCTATTATCCTTAGGTTTGGCCTTCTCATTATGTACTAGATTTCCTTAATGTTTTGGGTTAGGACCTTTTTGCATTTTACATTTTCTTTGCCTGTTGTGTGTTGTGGTAAATCTCTCCATCCCAAATAAGCCCTGGCAATGAAAACAAGACTCAATTAATATGAATAAACGCTGTGCACTTAGATTGGGCAGATCTCTCTGCTACACAACCATCTTCTCAATCTATAAGATCCCTTAGAGCTTGTGGTTTCTCCAGGCCATTTGCTTCTGCTCTACTTTTCTTCTTCCTCCTCCTCTGCATCCTCTCCCTCTTCCATTCTCTCCTTCTTCATTCTCCACCATCCCTTTTATCTGCCCAATCATCAGCTCTCCTTTATTTTGCAAATTAGTGTGGGAAACAAGTTTACAGGAAATCACTTGAGTGCTGATTCATTCCTTGTTCTCAGCCACTCCCAGGATAATGGAATGAACACCAAATATAATTATCCCCAGGGCTATCCACAACAGTTGTGTTTTCTTTGGTATCTTCTGCACCTGGGATTCTCTTGTTTATCTCTTGGATTCTATTGGTGATGCTTGCATCTATGGATCTTGACTTCTTTCCTAGGTTTTCTGTCTCCAGAGTTGTCTCCCTTTGTGATTTCTTTATTTATTCTACTTCCATTTTTAGATCTTGGATGTTTTTGTTCAATCCTTTCACCTGTTTGGATGTGTTTTCCTGTAATTATTTAGGGTGTTTTTATGTTTCCTCTTTAAGAGCTTCTACCTGTTTACCTGTGTTCTCTTGTATTTCTTTAAGGAAGTCATTTATGTCCTTCTTAAAGTCCTCTATCATCATCATGAGAAGTGGCTTTAGATAAATATCTTGCTTTTCTGGTGTGATGGTATATCTAGGACTTGCTATGATGAGAGAATGGGTTCTGATGATCCCAAGTAACCTTGGTTTCTGTTGCTTCTGTTCTTATGCATGCCTCCTGCCATCTGATTATCTCATGTGTTCCCTGCTCTCCCTATTTCTGATTGTAGCCTGTCCTTCCTGTAATCCTGGCTGACTCAGAACTCCTCAGAGTCCAGCTATCTCTGTGATTCCAGGATCCTGATATCCTGAGATTCTGGGTATATCAGAGTTCTTGGCAGTCAAGCTTCCTCTAAGACCATGAGATCCTGGTGTGCCCAAGCTCTTAGGATCCTGGGATCCTTGGGATCCTGGGCATGTTAGAACACCTGGAAGTGGTAACTCCTCTGGGGACCATGGGGCTAAACAGCTGAATTCAAAACCAAGGTAGACCAGCACAGACTGGAAGGAACTGGAGCCACTGGTCAGGTGGGGTTCCTGTGTCCATGCTCCTTCTGGTCCCAGGCACTCCCGGTGGTGGTGCAACAGATGTTGTGTTCTACTCACCAGTGATCCTAAGTTCCTGGGTCTGCTAGAGTTCCTGGAGTGTGGAGAGTCCTCTGGGGACTGTGGGATTGTCCACCGGGTTTGCTTGCAAGATCAAGAATTTCCTTTCTAGTCCAATATATTTGGAGTTCTGTAGGCCTCTTCTATGTTCATGTACATTTTTTTCTTTTGGTTTTCTTTTCTATCTCTTGTATTTGGTTGGTGGTGTTTATGTCTATGACTCCTGATCTCTTTTCTAGAAGGTTTTCTTTCTCCAGGGTTGTCTCCATTTGTGATTTCTTTATTTTTTCTGTTTCCATTTTCAGATCCTGGATGGTTTTTGTTCAATTTATTCATCCATTTGATTGTGCTTTGCTGTATATCTTTAAGGGATTTCTGTATTCCTTTTTAAAGGGATTCCACTTGTTTACCTGTGTTCTGTGTTTTTTAAAGGAGTTATTTATGTCCATCTTGAAGTTCTCTATCATCATCATGAGATGTGATTTTAAATCTGAATTTCATTTGTGTTGGGGTATACATGAGTTGTTATGGTAGGAGAACTGGGTTCTGATGATTCCAAGTAGCCTTGGTTTCTGTTGCTTAGGTTCTTGTGCTGGCCTCTTGCCATCTGGTTACCTTTGGTGTTAGTTGGTTTTGCTTTCTTTGACTAGAGCTTGTCCCTCCTTTATGCTTGTGAGCCTGTGGTTTTAGGTGTGTTAGCTCTCCTAGCAAGATGATCTCTCTCCTGGAAGGGGTTGGCGTGTGGAGGTCTGTGGGACAGCCTTAACTCTGGGGCACAGATGAAGACCAGAAGGATCCTGTACCCCAGCTGCTCTGATGTTCCTGTGCCCTGTGAGCACCTGGTGGGTCCCTCTTTGGACAGTTATTGGAGTGAAAATTGTGATCTCACCTCTGGGCTTAGGAGCACCCCTGCATTGCCCTTCTTTTTTAAGATTCTTTTATTTCATGTACATCTTTGTGCATGAGAAAATATTTTGTTTTCCTTCATCTGAATGTATTCTTACATTTTCTTTTCACTTCCTTATTATTATTTGGGGAGTTATTATTTCATTTATTGATCTTGGCTTTTATCTTTATGCTTGCCTCCCTAGAATGGGAAGCCATGGTAGAGTGGTTGTAACAAATGATTACATCTTGAGTTATAAAACAGCAGAAATTTATTCTTTCACATTTTTAGAGCATCAGTGTCTGAAATTACAGTGTTAATGGAGACATGCTCCTGTTTAAATATCTAGGGAAGTTTTATTTTCTTCTCATTTTTCTATTATATTAAAAAGCATTTTTCCATTATATATATATATATATATATATATATATATATATATATATATAAAATCTACCAATTTTTAATGTTTAAGTAAATGCATATTATTGCACAGCAGAATAGAACTTTTTCATCTTGTGAAACTGAAACTCTTACCCACCCATCAATTCTTATGTCTGCTCCCCTCCTTTCAGACTCTGGCAGTGACTATCCTATTTGTTGTTTCTATTTTGTTTGCTACTTTTAATTCTTAACCAAAGTAGATGCAAGCAATGTTTTTCCTTATATGACTGTAATAGGTGTTATCCTCCACTCCAAACTGCTACCACTGTCATGGAATCAACAGTGTAATTTTTAGAGACTATGAGGATTAGGCCTGTTAGCTATTGACATTCCTTCCTGGAAAGGGGCAGAGTGAGAGTCCTGTCATTGGACTCTCACTCAAGTTTCTGGCCATTTTTCTCAGCCATTTGCAGGCAGTTATGCCCTAATTTCACATTGCCTCAGGTCTCAGAAAGGGATTAATGTATACAGGCTATAGGAGAGGGGTTCCATCTATCTGGCTATGAGAAACCCATTATCTATGCTGAGCGAAGTCTTTCCAGTGTAGCTACATTGGGTCACCTTGTATCTGTTGCTAACTAACCCCTTACTCAAGATCTGCAAGTAAGACCAATAAACTCATTTGTTACCCAGGGTAAATTGTGGTGAAAATTGTGTTTTGATTTGTTGTTAAAAACTTAAGAGAAATGGGTAGACATTTTTTACATCTCCTCCAGGGAAAGAATGCTAACAATGAACTGCACATATCATTCATCACAAAGTTCTCAAGTTTCTTCAGCATTACAAGGTAGGATGTCCTTTTGTAAGCTTAAGACTTCACAGTATACATATATCATATTTTCTTTATGTAGTTATCTTTCCATCAAGATCCAATTTTTTTCCACCTTTTGGTGAACATGGGACACAAAATATCTGTTTGACCTTACAAATAAAAGTTCAGGATAAATACACAGCATTGGAAATGATGGATCTCTAATAATCCTGCCTTTAATTTCTAAGAAAACTTCACACTGTTTTTGCAAAAATATCCCATTTCACATTCCCACCAACATCATACGAGCACTCCAGTGAGCTCCATAACTGAGTGTTGTCTGTTTTTACCTGATAATTTCTATAGTAACAGATATGAGGTAGTATCTCATTGTGGTTTTGATTTACACTTTCCTGATGATAAATGAAACTGAGAATTCTTTTATATTCTTGTCTTTTGCATATCTTCCTTGAAGAAGTCTATTCAATTCCTTTATTTTCATGCCTTCTTTGAAGAGATTGCTATTCAAATCATTTGTCCATTAATGAGCAAGTTAGTTTTTCATATATTTTGTTATCAAGGGGCTTATTTATATGTTTTGAATATTAACTCTTTATGAGATACATGATTTACCAATATTTTTCTCTCATCTAGAATGTAGCCTTTCTTTGTAAAATGCTATGAAGTTTGATAGTACGAGGTCTCCAGGTTTGTTTTTTCTTAAGATTATCTTGACTACTTGGGGCCTTTCATAGGTCTAAATTTTAGGAGTATCCCCCAACTTTATTAAAAAAGTTTCTGAGATTTAATAGGGAAAAGAGTTGGTCTAGAAATTACTGTGGACAAATAAATATTTAATATAATTTCAAATATGCTATGCTATGCCCAATGCTATCCCAAAAGTCTCCTATACCCTCCCCCTGACCTGCTCCCCTACCCACTCACTCCCACTTCTTGATCCTGGTGTTCCCCTATACTGGGGCATATAAAGTTTGCAAGACCAAGGGACCCCTCTTCCCAATGATGGCCTACTATGCCCTCTTCTGCTACATATGCAGCTAGAGAAAAATGCTCTGGGGGTACTGATTAGTTCAAATTGTTGTTCCAGCTATAGGTTTGCAGACCCCTTCAGTTCCTTGGGTACTTTCTCTAGCTACTCCATTGGGGGTTCTGTTTTCCATCCTATAGATGACTGTGAGCATCCACTTCTGTATTTGCCAGGCACTGGTATGGTCTCACAAAGGACAGCTATATCAGGGTCCTTTCAGCAAAATCTTGCTGGCATATGCAATAGTGTCTGCGTTTGGTGGCTGACTATGGGATGGAGCTGCGGGTCGGGCAGTCTCTGGATGGTCCATTCTTTCATCTTAGCTCCAAACTTTGTCTCTGTAACTCCTAGCATGGGTATTTTGTTCCCTATTCTAGGGAGGAATGAAGTATCCATGAGTTGGTCTTCCTTCTTCTTGGTTTTCTTGTGTTTTGCAAATTGTATCTTGGATATTCTAGGTTTCTGGGCTAATATCCACTTATCAGTGAGTTCACATCTAGTGACTTCTTTTGTGACTGGGTTACCTCACTAAGGATGATATCCTCCTGATACATCCATTTGCCTAAGAATTTCATAAATTCATTGTTTTTAATAGCTGAGTAGTACTCCACTGTGTAAATATACCACATTTTCTGTATCCATTCCTCTATTGAGGGACATCTGGGTTCTTTCTAGCTTCTGGCTATTATATATAAGGCTGCTATGAACATAGTGGAGCATGTGTCCTTATTACCAGTTGGAACATCTTCTTGGTATATGCCCAGGAGAGGTATTGCTGGATCTTCTAGTAGTAGTATGTCCAATTTTCTGAGGAACCACCAGACTGATTTCCAGAGTGGTTTTACAAGCCTGCATTCCTACCAACAATGGAGGAATGTTCCTCTTTCTCCACAACCTCAGCAGCATCTGCTGTCACATGAATTTTTAATCTTAGCCATTCTGACTGGAGTGAGGTGGAATCTCAAAGTTGTTTTGATTTGCGTTTCCCTGATGATTAAGGGTGTTCAACATTTTTTGAGGTGTTTCACAGCCATGTGGAATTCCTCAGCTTAGAATTCTTTGTTTAGTTCTGTGCCCCATTTTTTAATGGGGTTATTTGGTTTTCTATAGTCCGTCTTCTTGTGTTCTTTATATGTAATGGATATTAGTCCCCTATCTGATTTAAGATTGGGTAAAGATCCTTTCCCAATCTCTTGATGGCCTTTTAGTCTTATTGATAGTGTTTTTTGCCTTACAGAAGCTTTGCAAATTTATGAGGTTCCATTTGTCAATTAACGATCTTACAACACAAGCCTTTACAGTTGTTTTCCCCCTGAGCCCATACCTTCGAGGTTTTTCCCCACTTTCTCCTCTATAAGTTTCATGTCTCTAGTTTTATGTGGAGTTCCTTGATCCACTTAGACTTGAGCTTTGTACAAGGAGATAAGAATGGATCAATTCTCATTCTTCTACATGATAACAGCCAGTTGTGACATCACCATTT
>NC_034608.1:88015209-88030990 GCF_900095145.1 Mus pahari
TGCTGCCCTCAATATATCTGATTGGAGCCTGTCCTTCCTATAATTCCAGTTGATTCAGGACTTCTCAGAGTCCAGATTTCTCTGTGATTCTTTGATTGTGGGCTCTGGTGAACCTGAGATTCTGGGTGTGTCTGAGTTCTTGGCAGTCAAGCTCCTCTGAGACACTCAAATACTAGTGTGACCAGCTCCTGTTATCCTGGGATCCTGTTGTCCTAAGATCCTGGGAGTGCTACAGTGCGTGGAATTGGTGTCTCCTTTGAGGACCGTGTCTGTTCTGTTTGAAACCAAGGTAAACCTGAACTGATTAAAAGGAACCTCAGCCTCTGGTCCGGAAAGGCTCGGGTGTCCTTGTTCCTGCTGTCACAGGGCCGTCACTATTGGATTGGAGCAGCTTTTGTGTTCCACTCACTAGGGATCCTAAGATCGTTTGGGCAGTCCTCTAGGGACCATGGGTGTGACCGTGCCATAGGTGACCCAGTTGGTTGAGAAGTCTTAAGTGTAACATATTCCATGGGAAGTTCTATGACCATAGGGACCACCCAATGCACTGTGTCTATCTATACTCTACACATTTGATGAATGAATGAATGTCAAGGATTATGGCAGCCATAACAACAGACCACAGACTGGATGGTCCAAATGATAATGAAAACAATGCATTCCAGTGGTCTGTAGACTCAAAGTTCATGATCTCAATTTAGCATTAAAGAATCTTTCTTTCTTTCTTTTATTCTTTCTTTCTTTCTTTCTTTCTTTCTTTCTTTCTTTCTTTCTTTCTTTCTTTCAGCTTCCTTCCTTTTTGCTTGCAAGTGGATTTGCCTAGTTTCCCTCTATGCATGTGATTTTCCTAATCTCTACTACTTGTAAGGGCACCATGCATATTGGAGAAAGGCTTACCTGCTTGACCTGATTTTGCTTTAATTACCTCTTCAAATTCTCAGCTTCCAGAGACAGTCACATTCTGAGATACTGAGGGTTAAGACTTAAGCCCAGGAGCTCAGTACTCAATAGTGCCTCAGAATGAGTCATTTTTCAATAGCCTTCTATTCCTCCTAATTGTCCTTCTATCTGTAGTTGCCTATCTATCTCCCTGCACTACCAGGAATAAGTTGTGTTATGTAAATAGAATCTAATAGAGATAAAGTAAAATCAGTATAAAATGCCTTCTGAAAAAAAATCAGCATGTCTTATGCAACAACACACAGATGAACAACTAATTTGTAAAGCTATCTTTATCATATTTAAAATTCCCAGTTCTCTTTTAACAACTAAGGAAAGGATAGTTCATCAAGATCCTATCTGCAAGGTATGTGCTTATTTCATTCAGTGACTTCTGTCTCGCCAGATGAACATCATTATCTCAGTGTGAGGTGGGAAAACTGGACCTCAAGTGGCATTAATTTTTTGTTCAAGAACTTTCTCTGATCCCACACTCTTTCTTGAGGCACTGTATATAAGCATAAGGTAAGGCCATTTTTGAAGACATAAGCATTGTACAGACTCAGACTCTTGCTAGAAAGTACTGAATTTACAATGAGTGGTAGAAACTACCTTCTTCAGCAGATTGAAAAAGCTCTTTAAGAGGTTACAGAAGTCATACATGAGTTCAAAATTCACTTGTTAATTTGATCTCATTTTTAAGGCAAAATTCACTCTACTCCAAAGTAAATAGATATTCATTCTTTCATCCTGCTTGAGAAGCTATGAAAGCTTTAAGGGGTGACCTAGACACTGGGAGACAAATAGGGGATGATGGGTGAAGTGAGGTGGGACTCAAGATTAGATAAAAAACATTGCCTTAAATGCATGAGTATGTATAAAATGAAAGTACTGTCATTTATAATGTATTTAACCAAAAAAAAAAAAAAAGAGTGAAATAAAAGTTGAGAGAAGAGCTGAGGTTGCAAAGGCTTTGGAAGTTGGGAATAATTTAAAGCTTATCTCTGTGACTCAGTATATGTCATGTTTGACAAACAGGGACAGTTGAAGACAGAGGTTTACTTTCTAATTTAGGGTCAGAGGCAAGGTGGGTTTGGGACTGGGCTTTGGAAAGGAGAGATGAATGCTCTGTCTTTACCAAATACTTGATGTGACCTTGGCCAGGCCATTTATTCTGTGTTGGGACTTTTTGTCACCACACAGGGGAGAAAGCCTGACTCCTACTGAAGAAGTAGGGTCAAATGAAATGAGCAATGCAGGTGTGATGGAAGCTGGAGTATGGCCTTCACTTTCTCACCCAGGCCAGGGTGCTATTGACCCTACATTCTCATGAATCTTTGTGACTGTTGCTTCTACCCTTTGCCCTCAACTCTATGTCTTCTCTCTGGACAGGTGGAGTAGAATTGCAAATGTTCTTCTGTCTACAAAATGAGAACATAGGGGTGTGGATTCTTTCTGTGTCTTACAGTTTTCTTGCAAAATGAAACCCACACTTCTTTGTATAGGTATGCAGGTTCTTCCCTAAGTGACTTTTTTGTTTTTCAACTGTCATCTTTCCCTAAATCTTACCCTTGCTCAAGTCTCTACTGTTGGGGAATTACCCGATTTAAGGAAGTACCATGTTCTCTGTTCTATATAGAGTGCCTTTTTATCCCTTTCTGAATTTACCTCACAACCTCCTTTCCTTTGTTCAGAGTCTTAACCTTGGCTACATGAAATAGGATAGGAGTTTTACTTAATAAGATCATCATGAAATTCAAATAACCCAATTCATACAGTGTTTAACATGGTGTCAGATAGATAGTAAGTTCTCAGGAAATGTTTGGAATGCTACTACTTTACTACTAAGATCACTTTTTTTATAGCTCGAAGGAAGCAGAGCTTAGCTTGTGGGAGGAGGGATTTGAGACGTTTTCCTTGAGGAGATATATAATAATCTTTCTAGAAGCCAAAGCAAGGGAGATGAGAATGTTTGCATTAGCAAAGACCATTTCAGTCTACAAATTCAAATTTTTTCCAGGAATCCTTTTAACCTTCCCTACAAGCAAGGTCCATGTTTTGCATGGATTTAACCTTCATATACAAACCTTCACCATCTCAAACAAATGAATTATGGTAAACTTGTGAGTCCCTACCCAAAGCCTTCTCCTCTTTTCTCCTTTTTAGTGCAATGCCACAAGAGGGAAGTCACAGGGATCAAGGGAGCAAGTATGGGACGAAGAGATAAGACATGAAAACAAGAAGCCAGAAGGAGACTGGAATTCCACCACTCCCACTCTCAAATGATTTAAGGTCCTTCCACCGAACTTTACCTCATACATTTCAACAATCTTCCAACATGACAAAGAAGACTATGTCTTCAACCTCTGAGTTTCTGGGGCTTGGGAAGAGGACAGCACATATAAACCATACCAAACTCATAGCTATCAAAATTTACCCACCCATGCTCTAGAAGACTACAGATATCAGCATGTGCCCTATGGAGTCACATCCAGATTTCTTATCATTTGAGAAAACAGAAAGAAGAAACAAATCCCTATTTACTTAAAGGGGTTTTCTCATTTCCATGTTTAAAAGCAACATAATAGATATTTAAAAGGTAGAGTCAGTGTGCTCCTTAAAATTCATGTCCTCCTTCCCAGATCTTATGCCTTTAAAAGTGCAAACACTAAGGTAATATGGTATGCACAGTGAGATGAATGTCTTCAGCTAATATCTTGTTTTACAAATCTCAGTTCTGATTTTGTGTCCACTGGTGTAATAACTCCCTGTGTTTTAAAAATGTTTCTTTTACTGTCTATAGTCTATATTCACAGTATTGTTATAAGAGATTTTTATAAAAGCATATCTTGTATGTTGAGTGTACCCCTTGCATTTTCCCCACCAAATGCTTTCTCTTGTATCTTGCCAGTTAGTGCTCTTTATATCCCTAGACATTTTTGTCAAATACACACACACACACACACACACACACACACACACACACACACACACATATATATTTACATGTTATCTAGAAATGAGAGAAAGTACACATTTGTATTTCTGAGTCTGTCTTCTTTATTTCAATAAAAGTATCTCTAGTTGCATTTATTTTCCTCCTAGAAAGCTGAATTCTTACAATTGAATCATGAGGAGGAGTCTGAAGCTAACATGGCAGTTGTTATAAATCATACTAGCAGCCAGAAGAGGTGATTGGAATTCAGAAACATTCCAGATTTCCAGATGTGCTGAGAGCTGTTTTAGATGCTAGGGCAGATCAATGAATAGAGCAAAGATCTCCACCATCAAGGAATTCACCATCCAGTGAGAAGAAAAGAAATTAGGCAACAGACAACTTATGGTGGATTGGGAAGGGCTTTGGAAACAGGGGCAAGGCAAGCAGGATTATTCCCAACATGCTGGCTCTTCTCCATACCTCTGTGAGTTCCCTTTCACAAACTGTCTTCTGCAAGTTGGGATGACAAGAGTGAGCATGCATTCTCCTCTAGGTTACGCCTCTCCTACTTCACTGACCTTGACACAGCTATAGTAAATAACACATATTTAACCCTTACTGGACAAAGATTTGATAGGATTTACATTGGCTTTACCTATTAAGACAAAAGCTGCCTAAAAATACTCATGTGAGTTCCTAAGTTCTAGGCAATGTTCTTGTTCATAGGTTCCCAAGAGATTCTATTTCTCAGGTGACAGGTAGGTGGAAAGGCTTACAGTGGTATAAAGAACTAGGCAGCTAGGCTTCCAAACCTAAAGCAAAAATTAAAGGGACAAATCTTTAGCAGAAGGGACATCTCTCTCTCTCTCTCTCTCTCTCTCTCTCTCTCTCTCTCTCTCTCTCACACACACACACACACACACACACACACACTCACACAAATACAAAGACACTGAAACGCATACATATACATTCACACAGACACACAGGCACACTCATACATACAGACACTCTCACACACACACATACACAAATACACAGACTCACACATACATACACATACACTCACACAATCACACAGACACACTCACACACAAACACACATAGGAACACACATACACAAAGGAACACACATACAAATACACATACACAAACACAAATATTGTATACTTTTATCTCTCTCCTCCTTTTCCTCCCCCTTCTCTCCCTTTCCTTCTCTTCATCATTTTTCTTTTTCTCCTTGTTCTTTCAGATTTTGCTTTGGAAGGCAAAAAAGCTCAGAGAAGATACTTTGAGAATAATTCAACATTTACTAAGTACATGCCATGTCTCAAATATGATGTTAAATAGCGGTTACAGTTTCTGCTTCACACATGATAGATATGGAGGTTCAGAGAGATAATAAAAACAGAATCTTCTTCTCCATGGTAAAACTAAGACTTTTATACATTTTATTCCAGTGCCTGAACTTTTAACCACTCTGACTTTTGAATAGGTGCTTTATTTTATTTTATTTTATTTTATTTTATTTTTTATTTCTGCTATGTGTTTGATTCCATTGAAAAAGAATATGTATGTATGGGAAGAAGATTAGGATTCAATAGCATAGATTATATGAGCAGTGTTCTAGTTTCATTTCTGATGCTGTGATTAAATATCTTGACAAAAGTAACTTTGTGGAGGAAGGGTTTATTTGCCTTATTATTCCAGCTTATGCTCCATGATTATGGGGAAGTCAAGGCAGGAACTTCAAACAGCTAAACATATCATATCCGTAGTCAAGAACAGAGAGAAATTAGTATGTACATACATGCCATGGTTGCCTCCGTTCAACTTGATTTCTCTGCTTTTATACAGGTCAGGATCCCATGTCTACTGAGTGGTGCTGCCCAAATTGGACTAGGTCTTCTTATCTCAATTAACCTAGTTAAAATAGAATAGACATGCCCACAGGCTCACACAATATAGACAATCTTTCACTGAAGTTTTCACATAATTTTAGGTTGCGTCACATTTACAATTAAAGCTAACAATCAGAAACTCCTAAAGAATAGGTATCAGATACAGATAGAAAACTTTTCTACTCATTCTATTCCTTTGTCATTTATAGAGTGAGGTTGAATGGAAGATCCTCTTACTAAAAATAGCTTGAGAAGTCTCCTGGATCAATGACCAACAGACTATGCTGGTGGGCCACAGTCAATCTGCTGCTTGCTTTAACAAATAGAATTTTGTTTGAACATTATTTCATGTTAGAGAAGCTGAGAGAATTGCTTTAGAGAGAGACTATGATCATCACACCTAATATATATATATATATATTTTAAATGGTGAGATGATGATTCTATTTCCAGTATGAGTTTTCTGATTAAGAGTAGGTGATATGAGTGAGGAAACCCAAACACAAAAGAACTCACATGGTATGCACTCATTGATAAGTAGATATTAGCCCAGAATACAATTTGTAAAACACATGAAACTCAAGAAGAATGAAGACCAAAGCAAAGCGTGAATACTTCATTCCTCCTTAGAACAGGGAACAAAATACCCATGGAGGGAGGTACAGAGACAAAGTTTGGAGCTGAAACAGAAGNAAGNACCATCCAGAGACTGCCCTACCCAGGGATCCATCCCATAAACAGTCACCAAACCCAGACACTATTGCATATGGCAGCAAGATTTTGTCACAGGACCCTGATATAGCTCTTCCTTGTGAGGCTATGCCAGTGCCTGTCAAATACAGAAGTGGATGCTCACAGTCATCTATTGGATGGAAGACAGGGACCCCAAGGGAGGAGCTAGAGAAAGTACCCAAGGAGCTGAAGGGGTCTGTAACCCTATAGGAGGAACAACAATATGAACTAACCTGTATCCCCAGAGCTCATGTCTATAGCTGCATATGTAGCAGAGGATGGCCTAGTTAGCCATCATTGGGAAGAGAGGCCCTTGGTCTTGCTCAGATTATATACCACAGTACAGGGGAATCCCAGGGCCAGGAAGTAGGAGTGGGTGGGTTGGAAAGCCAGGTAGGGGAGGGTATAGGAGACTTTCAGGATAGCATTTGAAATGTAAATGAAGAAAATATCTAATAAAAACAAAAACAAAAAACAGTAGGTGATATGATGTTCTCGATAGCTTTACAACTTGCTTTGCACACACATAGTTTGGCTTAGGTTTTCCCATGTCTTAAAATGAGTGAATGACAGTCTCCTCTACCACATTACAGGGTATATATTTACTATGAGATCTCATACTTTGTCTCAGGATAGAGAAAGTCTTTCAGATGTTTCATGTTCTTTGCATTTATGCAAATCCTCACATGTTTTAGAAGGAACATAGAGAAATAAATGATGGATGTATCACATTCATTGCATTTATAGTGTTTTTCTTTAGTGTAGTTTCTCATATGTCTTGGGAAAAAAACGAAGAACTGAAGTTTTTTTTTCCCATACTCCAGATAGTCAAAGGTGTTCTCTTTATATACATTAAGAAATGTCATTCCTCCTTAGAATAAGGAACAAAATACTCATGAAAGGATATAGGTACAGAGACAAAATTTAGAGCTAAGATGAAAGGATGGACTATCCAGAGACTACCCCATCCGGGAATCCATCCCATCATCAGCCACCAATCCTAGATACTAATGCTCATGCCAGCAAGATTCTGCTGAAGGGACTCTGATATAGCAGCCTCTTGTGAGGCTATGCCAGTGCCTGGCAAACACAGAAGTGGATGCCCACAGCCAGCTATTGGATGGAACACAGGGTCCCCAATGGAGGAGCTAGAGAAAGTACCCAAGGAGCTGAAGGGGGCTGCAACTTTGTAGGTGGAACAACAATATGAACTAACCAGTACCCACTGAGCCTGTGTCTCTAGCTGCATATGTAGCAGAAGATGGCCTAATCGGCCATCACTGGGAATAGAGGCCCCTTGGTCTTGCAAACTTTATATGACCCATCACAAGGGAAGGCCTGGGCCAAGTAGTGGGAGTGGGTGGGTTGGGGAGCAGGGGTGGGGGGTATAGGGAACCTTCAGGATAGCATTTGAAATGTAAATAAAGAAAATAAAAAAAAAGAAATGCCAAAATGCCTTCAAACTAATAGGAATTTCTCTTAGTGTCTGCTCTTATGTGGAAATGGAGGGCTAAGGAGAAAATTACAAGTTTCCCACATTTATTTCACTCATACCATTTCTCTCTCCTATTAAATCTATGTTTTTTTTTGTTTGTTTGTTTATTTGTTTCTGTACTGAGAATTGAACCTAGAGTCCCCTACACACAAAGCAAGCACACTACCACTGAGCGACATCCACAGGGTCCTACATCAATTTTTATTTATGCAATGGGGGATGATGAAAAGCTAGAAATCTTCTTTCATCCCTTCATTCATTCTATTTTTCAAATATGCTCCCTCTCAGTACATTAAAGGATGAGGGACATATAAAGGACTCTCCAAACTCCTTATATCATAGGGTTTCTGTATGCTTTGATTTTTTTTTTTCATGTCTACTCAGGGATGGAGTTGTAGAGTTTTCACTTGTAGCAAACATTCAAAGGGTTTCTCTTCAGTGTTTTCTCAAATATATTTAAGGAAGACAGGCAACTGTAAGATTTCCAACTGTCCTTCCATTTATAGAATTTCCTGTCAATATGTTTTCTCACACATTAAAGTGGGTTTTGAAGGTGCAATAAAGGCCTTTCCACACATTTCATTACCATATGTTGTCTCTATAGTGTTAGTTCCTGTGTATTCTAAAGTCATAGAGAAGTCAAGGCCTTCCCGTATTCCTTACTTCATAAATTTAATCTCTCCCATGGATGCCTCCACATTCTTTGTGTTATAAAGAGCTATCGGCACCTTTGCTACATTTTTGAACCTTCATAGTTTGTTTTCCCATTGTAGGTCTTAACAAATGTCCTGAAAAAGAAAGAATGACCTAAAGTTTTGAAACATTGTCTGCCTTTATAGAGCTTCTCTTCAGTAAGAGTGTCCATAGGCAGAAGAAGGAAAATGGAAGGCTTTCCTATATTTCTTATACTGATGAGGTTTCCTTTCAGTATATGGTTTAGTGTAATCTTAAGGAAAGTTGAAGCAGAATGAAATACAAAAGATTTTTTACATTCATGGATTCCATATTTTACTTTAGTACTTCTCTTGAGCATAGCAAGATTTGAAGTTTATCCATATTGATTTTTTTTGCGTCTCATTCGTAGATATTCTCCATCAGGACTCAAACATCTCTTATGAGTTTAGTTTTGAACAATGCTATGGGATTCTTAGTTTTTGTGTCAAGTAGATAATAATGATTTCTTTTGAATCTTATTATTTTCTGCTCATTGTACTTTTCTCCCCTCTTAAAGAACAATTGATGTATGCCTATTCAAGAGACTAAAAACTTTCTTGGTGATATGGATACACACACCCTAGACATGTCCTTTATCACTGTCTACAGATGTTCTACCTATTTCCACTAGATGAAGTCTTTTAGCAGTTACAGCTTCCAGGCCATTCATTGATAATGGGTCCATGGCAAGGCAGACCATCATGGCAGGGAACATGTGGCAGAGTAAATTTGCTCATATTATGGAGGTTAGCTAGCAAAGAGGAAATGATTGTAATTCCTTACAGGAGATATTTGCTAAGCTCTGATCTAGTGCAGAGGTCCTTAAACCATTATGACAGGATCTTTAATTTGAGGAAATAATACACATAACCTAAATGTATCTGTTTGTCTCAATTTAAAATGTTTGATTTTTAAAGATTAGTTGTTTTGATTTTATGCATACAGATATTTTGCCCTCCTGGATGACTGTGCACCATGTCTATGCTGTGCCCATGGAGGCAGAAGATGATAAGTGGTCATCTGGAATTGGAGTTAAAGATGGTTGTGAAGAAATAGAAATTGAACTCCTGTCTTCTAGAAAAGTAACTAGTGGTCTTAACTGCTGAACCATCTCTCCACATCCCTAAAAGATTTAAATATAGTATGATTCTAACATATTTTGTATGTTAAAAATTTTGCCAAAGTATAAAATTAAAGTATACTGAGATGTAAGTTTCCATTCTCTCACCCATCTTCTTTACATTGTGAGTCCTCTAGAGTAAGCCTAGCTGCTCTGAGAAGCCTGCTAGCCTAATTAACCTCCATTATTCTCCCACCTCTCTGCTCACCTTCATTAGATCTGAAACACACAGACCTGCAGATCTAGAACCATAAATCACAAAAATGCCACACAAGGACCACTGAGGTTAACCCTCCTCCCAATACCTACTATAACAGGACTATCCAGGGACCAAAGTCATCCAGATGGTTAGCAGCCCTGCAAAAAACACAATCAACAAAAGCTAAGGCAATATGATACCCTCAGAGCACAACTACCCTACAACAACAAGCCCTGGATATTCTAACACAACCAAAGCACAAGAAAATGTCCTTAAATCAAATCCTATAACGATGATAGAGGCGTTTAAAAAGGAAATGAATGGATCCCTTAAAGAACTAAAGGAAAATGCCATTAAATAGGTGAAGGAAAAAAAAACTGTGCGACATCAGAAAGTGGAAATAGAAGTGATAAAAGGACAGTATCCAGAGGACTCTCCATGCCACAGGAGCCCTAGTATGTCCAGGATCTTAAGTTCACTGGTGAGTGGAATACAACATCTGTTCCAACAGAACTGGGGGTGCCTGGGGCTAGCTGGAGCACAAACATGGTAACTCCATGTGACCAGTGATTCAGGTTCCTTCTGGTTGTTGAAAGTACCAAGCCACCTTAGGCACAAACTTGGCAGTCAGTCCCATATTCCTCAGAGGATTCTCCACCCTCCAGGTGCCCTAGTAGGACCAAGGTCTTAGGATCACTGCTGAGTGGAATACAACATCTGTTCCAACAGGACTAGGAGTGCCTGAAGCCAGGTAGAGCAAGGACACAGGAACCCTGCCTGACCAGTGACTCAGATTCCTCCCAGTTGGCGCTTGTCCTCCTTGGTTTCTAAATCATGGGACAGACCCACAGTCCCCAGAGGAGGTACCACTTTTAGGTGCTCTAACACGCCCAGGATATTAGGATCCCAAGATTCCAGGATACCAGGAGCTTGGTCAAACCAGGATCTCATGGTCTTAGAGGACATTTGACTGCCAAGAACCTGACACATCCAGAATCTCAGCATCACAGGATCCCAGAATCACAGGATCACAGAGAAAGCTGAACTCTGAGAAGTTATGACTCAACTGGGATTACAGAAAAGACAGGCTCCATTCAGATATATCGATGGCAGGGAACACTTGAGATAATCAGATGGAGGGAGGCAAGGGTAAGAACAGAAGCAACAGAAACCAAGGTTACTTGGTATCATCAGAACACAACTCTCCCACCATAGCAAGTCCTGGATATACCATCACAACAGAAAAGCAAGACATGGAACTCAAGTCACTTCTCATGATGATGATGGAGGACTATAAGAAGGACATAAATAACACCCTTAAAGAAATATACAACAACACATCAAAACAGGTGAAAGAATTGAACAAAGCCATTCAGGATCTAAGAATGGAAGTAGAAACAATAAAGAAATTACAAAGGGAGACAACTCTGGAGATAGAAAACCTAGGAAAGAAGTCAGGAGCCACAGATGCAAGCATCACCAGCAGAATACATGAGATAGAAGAGATAATCCCAGGTGCAGAAGATACCATAGAAAACATTGACACAACAATCAAAGAAAATGTGAAATGTAAAAAGATCCTAACCCAAAACATCTAGGNAATCCAGAACACAATGAGAAGACCAAATCTAAGGATAATAGACAGGAAGGAAGATTTCCAATTTAAAGGGCCAGTAAATATCTTCAACAAAATTATAGAAGAAAACGTCCCCAATCTAAAGAAAGAGATGCCCATGAAGATAAAAGAAGCCTACAGAACTCAAAATAGTTTGGACCAGAAAATAAATTCCTCTTGTCCAAAATTCAGAACACCAAATGCACAGAAGAAAGAATATTAAAATCAGTAAGGGGAAAAGGTCAAGTAAAATATGAAGGCACGCCCATCAGAATTACACCTGACTTTTCAGCATAGACTATGAAAGCCAGAAGATCCTGAGCAGATGTCATACAAACTTAACGAGAGCACAAATGCCAGTCTAGGCTACTATACCCAGAAAAACACTCAATTACCATAGATGAAGAAACCAATGTATTCCATGAAAAAACAAATTTACACAATATCTTTCCACAAATCCAGCCCTTCAAAGGATAATAAAGGGAAAACTCGAATTCAAGGAGGGAAATTACACTCTGGGAAAAGCAAATAAGTAATCTGTCAACAAACCTAAGATAGCCTCATGAACAAAACTCCAACTCTAACAACAAAAATAACAGGAAGCTACAATGACTTTTCCTTAATATCTCTTAATATCAATAGACTCAACTCCCCAATAAAAAGACACAGACTAATAGNCTGGTTACATAAACAGGACCCAACATTTTGCTGCATACAGAAAAGCCACCTCAGTGACAAAAACAGACACTACCTCAGAGTAAATGTCTAGAAAAATTTTTGCAAGCAAATGGTCCCAAGAAATAAACTGGAATAGCCATTCTAATATCGAATAAAATCAACTTTCAACCTAAAGTCATCAAAAAAGATAAGGAGGGACACTTCTTACTCATCAAAGTTAAATTTACCAAGATGAACTCTCAATTCTGAACATCTATGCTCCAAATGCAAGAGTATCCACATTCATTAAAGAAACTTTAGTAAAGCTCAAAACACACATTGCACTGCACACAGCAATACTGGGAGACTTCAACACCCCACTTTTATCAATGGACAGATCCTGGAAACAGACACTAAACAGTGACACAATTAAACTAATAGAAGTTATGAAACAAATGTATTTAACTGATTATCTATAGAAAATTTTACCCTAAACAAAAAGGATATACCTTCTTATCACCTCCTGGTACCTTCTTAAAATTGACCATATAATTGTTCACAAAACAGGCCTCAACAGATACAAAAACACTGAAATTATCCCATGTATACTATCACATCACCATGGACTAAGGCTGATCTTCATTAACAACATAAATAATAGAAAGCCCACATACACGTGGAAGCTGAACAACACTTTACACAATGATAACTTGATCAAGGAAGAAATAAAGAAAAAAATTAAAGCCTTTGTAGAATTAAATGGAAATGAAGCCACAACATATCCAAATTTATGGGACACAATGAAATCAGCCCTAAGAGGAAAACTCATAGTTCTGAGAGCCTCCAAAAAGAAACTAGAGAGAGCATACACTAGCAGATTGACAGCACACCTAAAAGCTCTAGGAAAAAAAGGATGTAAATTCACCCAAGATTAATAGACTGCAGGTAATAATCAAACTCAGGGTTAAAATCAACCAAAAGAAAGAAAAAGAACTGTACAAAAAAAAAAATCAACCAAACCAGGAGCTGGTACTTTGAGAAAATCAACAACATAGATAAGCCATTAGCCATACCAACTAGAGGGCACAGGGACAGTATCCTAATTAACAAAATCAGAAATGATAAGTGAGACATAACAACAGAACACAAGGAAATAAAAGAAAAAAAAAGATTGGATCCTACTACAAAACCTATCCTCAACATAACTGGAAACCATGGATGAGTTGGACAATTTTCTAGACAGATACATGTTAATCAAAGTTAAATCAGGATCAGATTAACAATCTACACATATCCCCTAAAGAAATATAAATAGTAATTAATAGTCTCTCAATCTAGAAAGGCCCAGGACCAGATGGGTTTAGTGCAGTGTTCTATCAGACCTTTAAAGAGGACCTAATTCCAATTTTCCTCAAACTATTCCACAAAATAGACACAGAAGGTACTCTACCCAATTTATTCTATGAAGCCACAATTACTCTGATACCTAAACCACACAAAGAGTCAACAAAGAAAGAGGACTTCAGGTTAATTTCCCTTATGAATATCGAAGCAAAAATACCCAATAAAATTCTCCCAAACCACATCCTAAAACACATCAAAATGGTCATCAAACATGACCAGGTAGGCTTCATTCCAGGGATGCAGGGATGGTTCAATATATGGAAATCTGTCAACATAATCCATTAATTAAACAAACTCAAAGAAAAAAACCACATGATCTTCCTACCATTTGCTTAAAAAAGCATTTAAAAAAATTCAACATCCCTTCATGATAAAAGTCTTGGAAAGATCAGGAATTCACGGTCCATAACCAAACATATTAAAAGCAATATACAGCAAACCAGTAGCCAACATCAAAGTAAATGGAGAAAAACTCGTAGCAATCCCACTAAAATCTGAGAGTAGACTAGGCTGCCCACTTTATCCCTTCCTATTCAATGTTGTACTTGAAGTCCTACGCAGAGCAATTAGACAACAAAAGGAGATCAGAGGGATTCAAATTGGAAAGGAAGAAGTCAAAATATCACTATTTGCAGATGATATGATAGTATACGTGACCCCCCAAAATTTCACCAGGGAACTCTTGAACCTGGTAAACTACTTCAGTGAAGTAGCGGGATATAAAATTAACTCAAACAAATTTATGGCCTTTCTCTACACAAAAGATAAACAGGTTGAGAAGGAAATTTGGAAAATAACACACTTCACAATAGTCACAAATAATATAAAATACCTTGGTGTCATTCTAACTAAGGAAGGGTAAGATCTTTATGATACAAACTTCAAGTCTCTTAAGAAAGAAATCAAAGTAGATCTCAGAAGATGGAAAGATCTTCTATGCTCATGGATTGGCAAGATTAATGTAGTAAAAATGGCCATCTTGCNAAAAGCAATCTACAGATTCAAGGCAATCCCCATCAAAACTCCAACTCAATTCCTCATTGAGTTAGAAATGTAGTTAAGAATATCTTCCTATATGTTTTAAATTTAAAAATCATTTTTTGATTTATCATAATACCTAATAACATGTGAATGCTATGTAAAATAGTTCTTTGTCTGGATTGTTTAAGGAATGAGGACAAGAAAAATATCTGAACAGACTCAATTCAGATGCATTGCTTTTCTGAGTATTTCTTTTTTTAAAAAAATTATTTTATTAGATATTTTCTTCATTTACATTTCAAATACTATCCTGAATGTCCCTTATATCCTCCCACTGCCATGCTCCCCTAACCACTCACTCCCACTTCTTGGCCCTGGCGTTCCCCTGTACTGGGGCATATAAAGTCTGAAAGACTAAGGGGCCTCTCTTCCCAATGATGGCCAACTAGGCCATCTTCTGCTATATATGCAACTAGAGACACGAGCTCTAGGGGTACTGATTAGTTCAAATTGTTGTTCCACCTATAAGGTTGCAGATCCCTTCTGCTCCTTGAGTACTTTCTCTAGCTCCTACTTTGGGGGCCCTGTGGGCATCCACTTCATTATTTGAAAGGCACTGGCATAGCCTCACAAGAGCCCTATATCAGAGTCCTTTCAACAAAATCTTGCTGGTATATGCAATAGTGTCTGTGTTTGGTGGCTGATTATAAGATGGACCCCTGGGTGGGGCAGTCTCTAGATGGTCCATCATTTTGTCTTAGCTCCAAACTTTGTCTCTGCTACTCCATCCATTGGTACTTTATTCCCTATTTTAGGGAGGAATTAAGTATCCACATGTTGGTTTTCCTTCTTCTTGATTTTCTTCTGTTTTGGAGATTGTATCTTGGGTATTCTAGATTTCAGGGCTAATATCCACTTATCAGTGAGGGTATATCAAGTGACTTTTTTTTGTGATTGGGTTACCTCACTCAGGATGATATCCTCCAGATATACCTATTTGCCTAAGAATTCCATAAATTCATTGTTTTTAATAGCTGAGTTTTACTCCATTGTGTAAATGTACCACATTTTTTTGTATCCACCTGG
>NC_034608.1:88031685-88053903 GCF_900095145.1 Mus pahari
AGCTTTGTACAAGGAGATAAGAATGGTTCAATTCTCATTCTTCTCCATGATAACTGCCAGTTGTGCCAGCACCATTTGTTGAAAAAGCTGTCTTTTTTCCACTGGATGGTTTTAGCTCCCTTGTCAAAGATCAAGTGAACATAGGTGTGTGGGTTCATTTCTGGGTCTTCACTTCTGTTCCACTGATCTACCTGTCTGTTGCTGTACCAGTACCATGCAGTTTTTATCACAATTGCTCTGTAGTACAGCTTGAGGTCAGGCATAGTGATCCCCCTAGAGGTTCTTTTATCATTGAGAAGAGTTTTTGCTCTCCTCTGTTTTTTTTGTTATTCCAGATGAATTTGCAAATTGCCCTTTCTAACTCAATGAAGAATTGAGATGAAATTTTGATGGGGATTACATTGAATCTGCAGATTGCTTTCAGCAGGATAGCCATTTCTACTATATTAATCCTGCCAATCCATGAGCATGGGGAATCCTTCCATCTTCTGAGGTCTTCTTCAATTTCTTTCTTCGGTGACTTGAAGTTCTTGTCATACAGATGTTTCACTTCCTTAGTTATAGTCATACCAAGGTAGTTTATATTTTTTGTGACTATTGTGAAGGGTGTTGTTTCCCTAATTTCTTTCTCATCCTGTTTATCATCCTACGGGTAGCGAAAGGCCACTGATATTTTTGAGTTAATTTTATATCAAGCTACTGCACTGAAGCTGTTTATCAGGTTTATGAGGTCTCTTTTGGAATTTTTAGGGTCACTTATATATACTATCATCTTCTGCAAATAGTGATATTTTGACTTCTTCCTTTCCTATTTGTATCCCCTTGATCTTTTGTTGTCGAATTGCTCTGGATAGGACTTCAAATACAATTTTGAATAGGTAGGTAGAGAGTGGGCAGCCTTGTCTAGTCCCTGATTTAGTGGGATTGCCTCCAGCTTCTCTCCATTTACTTTCATGTTTGCTACTGGTTTGCTGTAGATTGCTTTTACTATGTTTAGGTATGGGCCTTGAATTCCTTATCTTTCCAAGACTTTTATCATGAAGGGGTGTTGGATTTCGTCAATTGTTTTCTCATCAATTAAAGAGATGATCATGTGACTTTTGTCTTTGAGTTTGCTTATATGATGGATTAAGTTGATGGATTTCCATATATTAAGGCATCCCTCCATCCCTGGAATGAAGCCTACTTGATCATTTTGATGTGTTCTTGGATTCTGTTTGTAAGGATTTTATTGAGTATTCTTGCATCGATATTCATAAGGGAAATTGGTCTGGAGTTCTCTTTCTTTGTTGGATGTTTGTGTGGTTTAGGTATCAGAGTAATTGTGGCTTCATAGAGCGAATTGGGGAGAGTACTTTCTGTTTCTATTTTGTGGAATAGTTTGAGGACAGTTGGAAATAAGTCTTCTTTAGTTAATATCAGACAAAATTGAAGTATGACTTCTCTGGTTTGTCTATCTATAACAAACTAGACAAAATTTAAAGGAGCTACCACCTTAAAAATGAGACATAGAACAGGAAAATGCACTTGACTGGTGACAAAAAAAAAAAAAAAAAAAAAAAAACCCAAAAGCAACAACAAAACAGCAGTGAGTGAGTGACAGAATATGGTATATAATGACAGAATATGGTATATAATGACATAATCACTGCAATTATTTTAAAACAAGGAAATTGCAGTCACAGCTGCCTACATAGCACTCACAAATTTCATTTTCCTCTCAATGAGTATTTGAAGAATTAAGAATCTTGATTATAAGGAATAAATTAAACTTCTAGAGAAGAGAAGACTGAGAAAGAGTGTAATGAGAGTGTGACATAAAGTAGAAAAGGACCACATGTGTCTTCACAATTACCGATGATGAAAGAAATGGTGTAGTGACCAGATTATTGTCCCTCCTACAGCAGAGTATACTCTGAATAATCACTTTTTATGTGTAAGTTTGTAATTTCAAAATTTTTGAAAACATAGCCCATCTGCTTTGGGTTATAAAATTAATCTGTGGCAGAGCTGACTGGCACCTCAGTACAGATCTGGTGTCTCTCCCAGTGCTCTTTGTTGTCATTTTTGCATAGCAGATGACACCCTGTATCAAACTAGCATTGGTATCTCACAGAATAACCAACAAGGAGACATGAATATTTTCATTGAAAGTCTACTCAGTTCAACACTAAGAAATCTATTTATTATTGTTGTTGCTATAGCATTCATTGAAATATGCCAATTGCACATAGCTATGTATGAATTAGCATATGGAAAATCAGTCATGTCACATCTGTCCTAAAAGACAAGTTCTATTTTTCTCACCATACAGAAGAAAAGATTAGGATGAGGCACATCATAGACCAGATGTTCTCATGCTTACTTCCATGTGACTCCATGATTTTATTACACCCTCTGGTATGAGGAGTTCCACCTGCCAATAATATGTTCTCAATATGCGTGCAAAGATGCACAGGATTTCTGAAGTTCTGGATACGTCAGCATCCTCATTGGTTACACAAGAAGAACAAATATATATGGTTTTCAAAGTTGTCTTTGATCCTAGTTTGGTTTCCTGTTTCTGTGACAGACACCATGACCAAAAGTGACTTGAAAGTGTTTGTTTCATCTTACAGGTTATATGCAGTCCATCATCTATGGGCACCAAGGCAGGAACTTGGAACCATGGAGAACTACTAATTACTGGCTATCTCCCAGGTTTATGTCAGCCACCTTTCTCATACAGCTCTGAGTGCTGCCAAAAAGAAACTAGAGAGAGAATACACTGGCTGTTTGACAGCACACCTAGAAGCTCTAGAATAAAAGGAAGCAAATTCACCAAAAGGAGTAGACAGCAGGAAATAATCAAACATAAGGCTGAAATCAACCAAGTGGAAACAAAAAGAACTATTCAAAGAATCAACAAAACCAGGAGTTGGTTCTTTGAGAAAATCAAAAAGAGAGATAAACACTTAGCCAGACTAACTAGATGGCACAGGGACAATATCCTAATTAACAAAATCAGAAATGAAAAAGAAGACATAACAACTGATCCTGAGGAAACTCAAAACATCAGATCCTACTACAAAGGGATATTCTCAATAAAACTGGAAAACCTTTATTTTCTTGAAGAAGAGTCCAAGAACCTAGCAAACTTTGATTAGACCCTGACCACCAGTAAAACTGATCTGGAGTTGTCTTATAACTATTTTGCTCTTATTCATGCATGCTTCCCTCTGATGAATGCTCATCATGAATGCTCTATTACAAAGCCTTTCAAAGCCTCTCTGTAGTCCTCAACATGAGTTCTAGCCACTGTACCACTGCCATTACTGGAACAATATCTGCCCACCTGTCTTCCTGACCCTCATTCCCTCTTCTCCATATCTATGCACAACTAGCAAATAAGACTGGAATATTTTTCTGGCTTCTACCTAGATGTTATTTTTGTCTTCATGTTGCTATCATGTGGAAAGTGTCAAGTCTTCAAAGACTGTGCTGCTCATTCTTTTTGAGGGACCTTGGCACATGCCTTTTGGCCAACTCACACTGATCTTTTAGCTCATTTAATTATGATTTCCTTAGTGAGGTCTTGTTAATCCTTCAGTACTTAAAGATTTCTTCTCCTATTTTTTTTTATAGATCCTGTCACATTTTATAAATTAAAACTTTCTTTTGGCTTTCAATACACTCTAAGCTCCAAGAAAGCAAGAGCTTGATTTTATTCCCATTTCCAAACTTAGTATCTGTCACAGTGGTTGGAAAATTGTAGATACCCTTTTCCACTAAAGCTTTTTCTGTATAAACTTCCTTTCTTCATTTTTTTGTATTGACTGACATACAATAATTGTACATATTTATGAAGTACAATATGATGCTGTGATTCATATGTGTGCTATGTAATGATCAAATCATGGCAACTAACATGTTTATCTCCCTAAACATTTATAATTTTTGTGGTAGTATTTTAGGGTTTCTGTTGCTGTGAAGAGACAACATGACCACAGCATTTCTTATAGAGGTAAACATTTAATTAGGTCTGCCTCACAGGTTCAGAGATTTAGTTCATATCAGGAAACTGGGCACTTGCAGACACAGAACTGGAGAAGGAGCTGAGAGTTCTACACTTGGATCTGCAGACAGCAGGAAGAAAAAGTAGCACTGGGCCTGGAATTTGAAACCCCACATCCGATCTCCCATCCTCCAACGAGGACATACCTAGTATAAAAAGGGCATACTTCCTAATAGTGCTGTAGGTCAAAAAATCTGAGCCTACTTCCAGGTTTGAAAACCTACCCCAAACCATCAATCATTAAGCACAAAAATCTGCCAATTCCTGTACTTGAAATGCCATCAATCCTTGGGTTTGCCCCAAGCTCAGGGCTTGAAAATTTACCAATACCCCTACCTCCAAATCACACTGAAAAGCTGCTCCCCCAAGAAACCCTATATAAGCAAATCTCCTGTTCAGTTCTATGCTGCTTCTCATTTGAGCAGATGTAGCTGCCCTCTTGTGTCTCTCCTAGTAAATATTTTGTATGAGGTTTGTTGTGTGGTGTGACTTTGTAATATTCTTTGACCTCCAACTGCCAAGTTACCTTTCCTTTCTGGGCTGCAACATTTTTGTAGGGAAAATCTTCCCCCTTAGAGCTGCAATACTTGCACTGGATAACTATACCCTCTTAGAGCTATGGTCCCTCTACTGTGAAAGCCTTTCCTCTCAGAAATCTAACCCTTATAAATGCCACTCATTATAGCCCCATTTTAACTGTTTTCATTCAGTCTACCACAGGCAGTAACATTCAAAATCCTCTCTTCTAGCTATTTTGAAATATATAATACATTGTTGTTACTCATAGTCTTCTTACTATGCAGATCACCAGAATATTCCTCTTTTTCATCCCTACTTACTCCTACCTTTTACCATCTTTTATAGATATATCCCCTTTTATAGATCCAATATTTTAGACTCATATATAAATGTGATCATGTGGCAAGCCCGAGAATATATGTGTGTGTGTTTGTGTTATTTCATTTCACACAACATCCTCCAGATTCATCCATAATGTCACAGATAATGGAATTTTGTCCTTTTGTATCTGAATAGATGTCCATTGTTAAAACCACCATGAGGCATTTCCTCATCTAGTTAGGATAGCTATTATCCAAAACAAAAGATAAAAAACACTGGTGTGATACAGGCAAATGGATGGAACTTGAAAATATCATCCTGAGTGAGGCAACTCAGACCCAAAGGATATGCATTGTATGTACTTACTAACAAGTGGATAGTAGCCCTAAAAGTACACAATTCCCAGGGTACAATTCACAGAACTCCAGAAAGCTAATAAGTCAAGGGACCCAAGTGAGGATGCCTCAATTCCTCTTGTGAGGAAGAAGAAAGCAATCACACGAGGGGAGAGAGGGAGAGATTGGGGTGGGAAAGTGACAGGAAGGGGAAGAAGGAAATATGATCAGGTATTAGGGTTGGGGGACAGAACTGAAGCCCTGAGGGCCAGCAGAAAGAATTGAAACTGGCAACCTTGGGGGGTAGGAGGACCCTCTAGAATGTACCAGAGACCTGGGAGGTGAGAGTCTCTCAGGATTCAAAGGGAGGCACCTTAGATGAAATGTCCTACAGTGGGGAGATGGAATTTGTAGAGTCCAGTTCCACTAAAAAGACAGGGCATCAAGTGGAGGAATGGAGTTGCCATCCTACACCCAACCAATGGACAGAAGCTAGTGACCCCTCTGGCTGAATTAAGGAAAAGCTGGAAGAAGCTGAAGAGGAAGGCAACCGCATAGGTAGACCAGCAGTCTCAACAAACCTAGACACCCTCCTCCCCCGGTGATCTCTCAGACACTGAGCCACTAACCAGGCAGGATACACCAGCTGATATAAAGTTCTCAACACTTATACAGCAGAGGACTCCCAGGTCTGGACTCAGTCAGAGAAGATGCATTTAACCCTCTAGAGTCTTCGGGCCCCAGGGAGTAAGGAGGTCTGGTGGTGTTGGGGTATAGTGTGGGGACATCCTCTTGGAGATAGGGTGGGTGGGGAGGAGGTGTGGGATGTGGAACAGTCAGAGGGTAGACTTGGAGGGGGATAAAGTCTGAAATGTAAAAATAGATTAAATAATAATAATAATAATAATAAATAGCCAAAACCAAAAACAAATACTGGTGTGATTATGATGAGAGAAGAACTGACATGTTGGTGGGAAGTATGTATATATATATATATATATATATATATATATATATATATATATATGTTAGAACAATTCAGGAAGGTTTGCATATTAGTGTTCCATTCATCATTCATGCATAGCTAATGTCTCAGTTAGGGTTTCTATTCCTGTGATAAAGCACAATGACCAAAACAAACATGAAGAGGAAAAATGTTTATTTCATTTTATACTTCTCTGGTCACATTCTGTCACTATGGGATGCTAGGGCAGGAACTTGATGCAGGAACACGGACATAGGAACTGAAGCAGAGGCTAGGAGGAGTGCTATTTACTGGCTTTATCCTCCTGTATGACTCCTTTGTTTTCTAATACACAGCAGGATCATCTACCTAGAAGTGCAACCTAGCTGGGCACTTCACATATTCATCTTTGTTCAAGAACACAGGCTTGCCTACAGGTCCATCAGATGAAGGTGTTTTCTCAATTGGGTTCCCCTTTTACCTGTGACTTCAACTTGTGTAAAATTGATAAAAAGCTACCCAGCATAAGCAGTTATCACCACCACTGCCAAACAAAACCAATCAACCAAGCAACCAAGCAACCAACCAACCAACCAAGCAAGCAAGCAAGCAAGCAAGCAAGCAAGCAACCAACCAACCAACCAACAAACTAACCAACCAACCAACCAAACAAACAAAACATACCAGCTTGAGACATATTTCCAACTTTTGAGGGTTAGTGATTTAGGCACAGCTTAGAGAAATTTGTTTCAGATGTTCATCACCAAGGGGATGGCCATCTGTGGTTCACCTGGAACTTGGAGTTCTCTTCCTATTCATTTTGGTTGTTGGCAGAAGTTCTATGTGGTGGAAGGCTACTGACTCTGCACCAAAAAACTTTCATCACAGTAGGTAGCTCAAGGTGTCATTATTGGCTTATTTTATTGAGATTAGTAGGATCATCTCTTGGCATCTTTTAATTTATTTATGTACTTACCACCAAAAAATTTTTAACTGAAGTTTTAAATTTATTACTTATTAAACAACACAAAGGGGTCGTGTGTGTGTGTGTGTGTGTGTGTGTGTGTGTTGTGTTGCCACTTAGATTTTCTCACATTCACCTAGCATTAACACCATATAGTAATTTATACTGGTTCATTTTTGCTTGGTTATAATCTATTTCCCAGGCTCATCTGTTTGAATGCTTGGTTCCAGCATGGTGGTGCTAGTAAGCAATGATAGTGTCATGGATATCATGAGGATGCTCACCTTCACTGATTGATCCACCAATGAATTTGAAGCTGAATGAACTATTAGAAAGTGAGGCATTGTTGAAGGAAGTAGGTTCCATTATATACCTGTGTCCTTGAAGAAGTACTTTGCCCTCCTTCCACCTCCTTTCTGGCTGCAAGCAGCTTTCCTCACTAATTCTTTCTGACATGATGCTTTGTCCTACTTCAGGCTTGTAAATAATGGTGCCAGCTGAACATAGACTAAAACCACGATCCCCAAATGAATCTTTTCTATCTTAATTTGTTCATCTTGAATATTTTGTTACACAGAACCTGGAATAACACAATGTACTACATTAATCACAATCAACATACCATTGTCAATAAATTATTAACTAATGGCTATGTACTATTCTGATGTCTGATGATAGAAAAAAATTGTGTTTTTTTTTTCTTGATAGCTTCACCTCTTTCAAGTTGAGCCACAGAATGCCACCTGAAATAGTTGTAACCGGCATTTATATCTAAATAAACTTTGCTTCCAAAATAAACTACCTCATAGGTTTTACAGGTGTGCCTTACCAGTCTTTCCGATTTTTTTGTCCCTAGTCCTTACAATATTATAAATTTCATCCACTCTATGCTTTTGTCACATATGTTACCCCTAACTACTCTCTGTTCTGCCTTTTTGTGTGTGCATCCAAGGTTTTGTTTCACAGTTTTCTGTCCACCTAAAGGTTTGTATCATTTATTATAGGAAAGGTTTCTTAGTGATTAATTTCCTTTAGTTATGTTTGAGAGCTCTTTACTTGGAAGGACGCTTCTGCTGGATATTAATTTCAGGGTATTTTGTTGTTAAATTTGAACTAATTTAAGAAACATCTATTTGTGTGTTTGTGTCTTTAAGTATTTAAAAATTATACACATGTATTATGAGTACATGGACATGTGGAGGCATACATGTGGCACATCATACATGTGGAGGTCAGGGAACAACTTATGAAGTTTGATTCTCCCCTTCCATCATGAGGATTCCAGGGATAAAACTCAAGTTGTTGAGTTTGGTGGTAGATTCTCCTACCTACAAAGCCATCTCACCGGATGACACGTGTGTGTGTGTTGTGAATTTATGCCCTAGTGTGTGTGTGCATATATTTGTACAGAGTCCAGAAAGCACATCAGATCTTCTCTTTTATCACTTCTTGTCTATTCTTTTGAGGCAAGGTCTCTCTTAACCCAGGGCTTGTGCTTCCTTGGCTAGGGTATAAGGCAGAATACCTTAGTTATCCTCTTGTCTCCCATCAGAGGTATTCCCATGATGCCTGGCTTGTTATGTAGGTGCTGGGATTTGAGTTCCAATCTTCATTTGCAGGAGTCATTTTTACTGCTGAGGTATTTTCTCAGATTCTTGATATAAATTTCTATATTGTTAAAAATGGTTTTCTTTTTATTTTCATAAATTTTTCCTTTACTGTTTTCTGTGTGCATGATTTTCATATAAATAGCTTTTCCTGTGATCCCTATAATGTCCACCATTGCTTTTTCATAAATGAAGTATATATTTCTTTTATTGCCCACTGAAAGTTTTCTTTGTCTTTTTTTGCAATTGAAATGTACTATTTCTATATGCTTTTTTTGTTTTATTTAGCCTTGTCATTGTTCTTTGGATTTTTGTATCATTAAATCTAGAAAGTTCTCATGAATTCTTATTTCAAATGTTTCTTCTGAGTTTTTTCTTTATGTACTAGCTCAGTCATACATCTGTTGCTCCATTTCATGTTGCTTCATGGTTCTCATTTAGTTTATTTTGTCCTTTTCTCTATGAACTTCACTTTGAGGGATTTCTATTGACATAACTTCAACTTCCCTGATACTTTCTGTGACTCTGTTGTGTCTACTGAACCCTTGAGGTGTTCTTTGTTCCTTCATTCTGACTTTTAACCTTTATTTAATAGTGTCTTGAATGCTTGCTTACATTGCCATTTGTTTTTGAATGTCTTCTACTTCTTCCATCATACCACTTAATTCATTTTAAATTCTCCATCAGTTAAACCTGATACATAAGGCATGTTTCAGGATGGTTTTAAATATTGTTTTCTTCCTTCAGACCTTTTCTGTATTGTTTTTGGGTTATCTTTCTTCATAGGGCCAAATATATTACTGAATTGAATGGTAAGAAGTGGGGCAAATAATTCGGGAGTGTAAGCATGTATGTTCACCTGTTTACCTGTTGGGCTAAATTTAATGTTCGCTGACATAGGAGGTATCAGGCAATTCTAAATATTTGTTTCTGGAGCCTTTGCTTGTTGCCCTTCATGATTTTTGACTGACTATTCTTTGTCTAAGATATGGTTTGTCTGACAACTCTTTCAGTGAACTCCTGTTACTTTACCAGAGACATATTGGTATGGAGGAAAGGTGCAAGAAAATGGAAGCCTTCTCTAACCCCCCCAGGTAAACTTAGTCTTCCCCTTAGCTGGGGCTTGGAATTATAGAATTCAAAAGATTTTCATACCTACAAGTTCCGCATCTGTGGGTTCAACCTGTCATGAATTGAAAAATAATTGAAAATCAAATTTGCATCAGTACTGAACATGTACAGATTTTTTCCTTGTCCTTATTCTTATCAAGGCAATATAGAAATGGTTTACATAGGAATTATTCTGTATTATGGTTACAAGTAATCCAGATCTTATGTAAGGTTCTTTGCACTATAGTACACAAATTCTATGAAAATACCACAATGTTTTAGTATATTTTACTAATTCTTCAAAATTTTCATACATAGATTCAAATTTATTTTGATCACAGACATTTACTGACTCATCTAATATGTACCTCACCATTTATATCCTTTGTTTTTTTTTTTTTTAATAGCCCATCGAGTCATGCATGCTCTGTTAATATACTCATAGGTTTAGACTCTTCAACTCTCTCATTGAAGGGAAAGAAAATTAGTTATCATGAATCTTAGCTTCAAGGAAATACGCAACTCTAGAGACCAACCCAAAAGGAAAAAAAAAAAAAAAAGCATGGAAGCAACATCCGAGGAGATGCAGTTCCTTGGTATCCATGGGAAGTAAGCTCCAGATTCCAGAATCCACAAAAAAAAACTTATGTCATTAACATGAAATAGCATCATGTGCATGGATATGCACTGCATATACAGAGGTTTTGTGTTTCTGATATCTCAAGAAAGCTGGAGAAAGGATTTAGGTCTTCTTGGTTCCTTATTCTTTGAGGCTGTACCCTCAGATGATTAACCTCCTGGGAGCACACTTAGAGGGCACAAAGCAAATACATCAAGAAAGAAAAGGAAAACCATCTCTCTCTCAACCAAGAGAATCCTGGATTATTAGTTTTAAATATCAAGATGGCTTGGTACTTCAGGTGGTGTTGCAGGGAGGACCTTCTTTGAGTCTGTGGTGGCTAGGCATGCTTGTTCTCTTCCAGGAATGTGATTGCCTTGATGTTAAGAAACTATGGTTTCTTCATACTATTGTTCCTCCTAGGGGATTGCTAACCCCTTCAGGTCCTTGGATACTTTTTCTAGCTCCTTTTTGGGGGAACCTGTGCTCTGTCTAATGGATGACTGTGAGCATCCACTTCTGTATTATTCAGACACTGGCAGATCCTCACAGGAGACAGCTATATCAGTCTATCAGCAAGCTTTTGTTGGCATCTGCAATAGTGTCTGAATTTGGTGACTGTCTATGGGATGGATCCCCAGGTGGGGCAGTTTTTGGATGGCCATGCCTTCAATCTCTGCTCTAAACTTTGTCTCTATAACTCTTTCCATGGGTATTCTGTTCCCCCTTCTAAGCAGGATCAAAGTGTCTACACATTGGTCTTTTTGAGTTTCATGTGTTTTGCAAATTGTATCTTGGGTATTCTGAGCTTCTAGGCTAATATCCACTTAACAGTGAGTGCATACCATGTGTATTCTTTTCTGACTGGGTTACCTCACTTAGGATGATATCCATCCATTTGTCGAAGAATTTCATGAATTCATTGTTTTTAATAGCTGAGTAGTACTCCATTGTGTAAATGTACCACATTTTCTGTATCCATTCCTTTGTTAAGGGACATCTGTGTTCTTTCCAGATTCTGGCGATTATAAATAAGGCTCCTATGAACATAGTGGAGCATGTGTCCTTATTACATGTTGGAGCAACTTCTGGGTATATGCCCAGGAGTGGTATTGCTGGATCTTCCGGTAGAACTATGTTCAGTTTTCTGAGGAACCGCCAGACTGATTTCCAGAGTGGTTGCACCAGCTTGCAATACCACTAACAATGGTAAAGTGTTACTCTTTCTCTACATCCTTGCCAGCATCTGCTGTCACTGAGGTTTTGATCTTAGCCATTTTGACTGGTGTGAGGTGGAATCTCAGTGTTGTTTTAATTTGCATTTCCCTGATGATTAAGGATGTTGAACTTTTTTTTTTAGGTGCTTCTCAGCCATTCAGTATTCCTCAGTTGAGAATTCTTTGTTTAGCTCTGTACCCCATTTTTAATGGGGTTATTTGATTTTCTTGAATCAAACTTCTTGATATGTATGATTATAGCCTCCTATCATGTTTAGGATTGGTAAAGCTCTTTACCCAATCTGTTGGCTGCCATTTTGTCTTATTGACAGTGTCATTTGCCTTACAGAAGCTTTGCAATTTTATGAGGTCCCATTTGTCAATACTTGATCTTACAGCACAAGCCATTGCTGTTCTGTTCAGGAATTTTTCCCCAGTGCCCATATCAGAGCTCCCTGGGACTAAACCACCACTGAAAGTAAACACACGGAGAGACTCATGGCTCTAGTTGCATATGTAGCCAAGGATGGCCTAGTCAGCATCAATAGGAGGAGAGGCCCTTGGTGCTGTGAAGGTTCTATGCACCAGCATAGAGGAATCCCTGGGCTAGGAAGTGGGAATTGGTGGGCTGGGGAGCAGGGGAAGGGGGAGAGGATAGGGGATTTTTTGAGGGGAAATTACGAACAAGCATAACATTTGAAATGCAAGTAAAGAAAATATCTAATTAAAAAAACTGATTTCAATGAATGAATTTGTTTTTTTTCTTCAGTTTTTTTAGGAGTGCTATGTATTTTCAAGTATGTCTTGTCAAGGAAACCTTTCTTTAATTTTCTTTGCCTAAACCAAAAAGGTGGAGAAAAAAATCTTAAAACACCAAAATCCTACATCTTTTCTATTTTACTCTCAGGAAAGAGGTTGAAATAATTATAGATCACTTCCTTGTTGTAATTATATTAATGTCACTCTCTGCTTGGAGTGTCATTTTGCTGGACATTTTTTTAATCGAAGATGTTTACATTTCTCTAACACATTTGGTACAAATGAAGTAGCTGTTCTGCACGGAAATGGCACTGACAGTTGCCATGGAAACTGTGTGAAGTCACAGAAAGTAGATTATCTCATAATACATTACCCAGTATCAGAAACAGGCAGCTGTACTAAGAACAAACTACCAATTAATGAGCGACAATTCAGGGCCAGAGAATAGGAGCCATATAGAAGGCTGCCTCTGAAATGTCATGTTCAACCTAATTTATTGGTTCCTTTGCTTGATGCAAACTAATTACTCTGATTGCATTCCATCCATATAAATCTTCTCAACCAGCTCTGACTTCTGCAGGAGAAAATTCTGAAAAGTACAATTGGACATTTGTGAGAAATACCTAAAATGAGTGTACAAAAGTCTCTCTGTTCAGTGAGATTGAAATGATTGACTTGATTTTACCTGTGAAAGTCTTCAGCAGGGAGTAAACTTCTTGATGAAACATGGCATGTTTGGTTGTGAATTCAGCCTTTGCATCTTAATAGTGATGTGGTTTTACAGGTATCAAATTCCTCATCTGAAAAATGGGCATGTTAACAGCATTTCTCAGTACTAGGTCCCTAGTGGTGATTATCTGAAGATGGTTCCCAGATTATTGACTGGAAATAAGTTCTGAATTGTAAATCTCTTAGTAATTTAAAAAAGATTTTATCTATTTTAAAAAGGTAAAAAGAGGATCATAAGTTGATTATGAAGTTCTTCATCAAAATAATTTAGAAAGTTCATTAAACAATGGATTACAAGGTCCCTTACTGAAGCTATACTCAGAATTTCATTATGGGGCTTGCCCCTTAAATTTTAGATGACCTCTCTAAATGAGTGCGATCCATGCTAGCAGAGCTGAACAACTGGAGTTCTTAGTAGTCATATTATTGTGCTCACTGTGGTGTTTTTTTCTAAATCCCATATTCAAAGTTGATCAGTACAGGTGGGTTGGTGCTAAAGTGATCAAAATTTTAGCAGCACCTTGGAAAGTTCTGATTCAGGGACTACAGAAAGCAAGTTTGGACATGCATTGTTCTCTAGAGTGTCCTTCCCTCTATCAGCCTCCCTTTTCCCCTTGCAAGAAGGACTGGCTGATCACTGGCTTCTTGGAGTGTGACAGGAGTTCTCATGTAAGGATCAAGAATATTAAGCCCTTTCCTGACAAATGGCACAACTTTGCATTTCTACTTCTCTGTTGGATGTAACCATGTTGCTTTCTTCTCTTCAGGGGGGTTGCTTCCTCTTTCCTCTGTCTGTCTTTCAAAACCAAATAAACATGATGTAGGGACAATGGCCATGGGAAGTAAAGACCCCTGAAATGCCTCCAACCTCTGTAGTTCTTGGTGAGAAAAGAAACTTTCCATCTGAACTTTACTCCACCCATATATTTACCTTAACTACCAAAGTGAAGAGTGTCAGAAGAATAACATGCCCATTTTCCCAATGTTAATACCATCACTGAGGTGAATTCCAAGTTTCCACCCTAAAAATGTTCCTTGTTTTGAGGAGATAAGCATTATTTGATGTTGTGAGTTGGTCAAAGCCTGCATCCTTGCAGCTGTAAGCTAAAGGAAAGGAACAGTTAGACATCCTGGTAGAAATGGTGGCATGAGAGAATAAGCTAATTGCTATGGTTTAGTCTCATCCTCAATCCAGAGTCACAAATAAGGGTCTCCCTACTGATAGTCTAGTCAGCTCATGTGGGTAGAAAACACACTAGCCTCAGGAGGTCAATTGACTTTCATTGTAAGTACAGATATCAGTAGTTATTGTGTGCAGTTGAGAAAGGATTTGAATGCTCTGTCCTATCTCTTCAGGGTATGACCTGTGATCCATGAGTGAGGCTGGAGATGGATATCAAAGAGAGTAGTTGTCTTAGTTAGAGCTTTACTACTGTGAACAGACACGATGACCAAGGCATGTCTTATAAGGGACAACATTTAATTGGGGTGGCTTACAGATTCAGAGGTTCAGTCCATTATCACCAAGGGGAAGTCAGAAAGCATGTAGGCAGGCATGATGCAGGAAGAACTGAGTATTCTACATCTTCATCTAAATGTGCCTAGTGGAAGACAGACTTCCAGGCAGCTAGGGTAAGGGTCCTAAGCTCATGCCCACAGTGATACTCCTACTCCAACACCTACAAATAGTGCCATTCCCTGGTCCAAGCATACTCAAACCATGACATTCTACACCCTGGCCCCCATAGGCTTGTTTAAACACATGAGCCTATGGAGGCCATATCTCGTCATAGCATAATAAAAAGGTACATTTAGTCCAACTTTCAAAGTCCCCACAGTCTATAGCAAATTCAACAATGCTAAAAGTCCAATGTTCAAAGTCTCTTCTGAGATCCATCCAATCACTTAATTGCAAGACAGGAAACCATCTGGGCAAACTCCAAACTCTGCATCTCCATATCTGATTTCAAAGCAGTTTTCAGATCTCCAAATCCTTTTTCATCTTTGTTGGCTGCAACAAACTTCTTTTCCTGAGCTGGTTCCACTCTCTGTCAGCAGCATTCCTCAGGAGATATCCTATGCCTCGGGCGTCTCAAACGTCTTGTGGTCTCCAAGGCAGCTTCAGTGTTACAGTTTCTTCTGTCAATGTCTGGGATCCACACTTGATCTTCTGAGCTCCTCCAAAGGGTTGGCATCACTTCTCCAGCTCTGCCCTCTGTAGTACTCTAAGCTCAGGTGGATCCACTTCACTGCCACTGCTGTTATTGGTGATCAGCCAGTGGTAATGGCATGTCCAGTAATCTGGGGTTTCCCAATGCAACTAATCTTCACCAATAGCCTCTAATAGGCTCCCTTCATGGTGTCAAGCCTTAACTCCTTGTATGTCCCCTCAGTCCTGCACTGTCAACTACAAGTCAGGCTGCACCTTCATTCTCTCACAGTGACAAGCTTCAGATATTTCTCATGACACCTTCATGCCTTCAAAACCAGTACTACCTGGGTGACTCTTACACANTACCAAGTACAGCTGCAGCACAAGGTACAACCTTGGCTCTGTCTAGGACATAGCTTCTTTGTGCTCTCAGAAAACACTTCCCAGAAGATTTAACCTCATTGATGCTGGTTTCTTCCTAAACACTGCTGGTCGCGCAGCCAGAGCGCAGCAGACCAGCCGGAACACAGCGTCCTCGGATCGCCCACTGTCAATGCCCACTTGTCGCCCAGACCAACCACCAATGTGGTCATGCCTATTCGATTGGACCTGCCTTCTGGACACAGCGCCGCTGAGAATCGGACCGCGCGCCATTCCGAGATTGGGACACATTCCGCCATTGGGACATGGACCATTGAGCCATGCAGAGACAATGGGACATTAGGACACGTGGGGGAGGGTTGGGTTCTCCCGCGTGTAACCAATAAATATTAATAACCTTTCTTGCAGGTCATCTAATTTTAGGGAGATTAGCTGTGAAGTACGAACCCACCCCAAGGTGTTCTGCCCATGCAGACAAGGCGCCGGTCTGCGTGCAGGCAGGAACACTACATTTTCCAACTGACTCAGTGCCTAAGCTTGGCTTTCCTGGAACTAGATCTGTAGATTGACCTTAAACTCAGAGATGGGCATAGCTCTATCTCCTGTAATGCTGGGATTAACAGTGTTTACCAGTACCTGAATTTAAGCTTTTCTTCACCTAGAACCTGCTTTGTCCCAGACTGGCCTTGTACTCAGAGGTCTGTTTGGTTTTGTCTTCTGGGATTAAAGGTGTGTATCACCATGTCTGGTTGCTGGTTCCCCTTTAATATTTGAAGCATATATTTTATATTTTTTCCTTTTTAAGCTTGTTACACTTGTTTAAAACACTCTTCATACAAGAGCAAAAAGCAGCCACATTATTCACCAAATACCAAAAAAATCAGTCTCTAGGCCACATATTGAAATTCTTTTCCACTGAAACCTCTTGGGTGAGGTCTGCACTCTCAGTAACATAATCTTCCATATTAATGGAAGAAATGGGATATCCCATTAAGCACCATTTAAAGCATTCCAGTGCTTTCCATACCAAACTAGCCAAATCCATATTCTTCCAAACAAAAATATGGTCGGTCGGGTCTATCATAGCCATACCCCAGTCCCTGGTACCAACTTAGGTCTTAGTTAGGATTTTACTACTGTGAATAGACACTTGACCAAGGTAAGTCTTATAAAGCCAACATTTAATTGGGGTGGCTTACAGGTTCAGAGGTTCAGTCTATTATCATCAAGGGGGGAGTAGGGCAGCATCTAGGAGGGATGGTACAGAAGGAACTGAGAGTTCTACATCTTCATCTGAAGGTGGCTAATGAAAGACTGACTTCCAGGCATTGAGTATGATAGTTTTAAGCCCATGCCCACAGTGACACATCTACTCTAATAAGGCCTCCAAGTAGTGCTACTCCCTAGGCCAAGCATATTCAAACCATGGGAAGAGTGAAGACACTTGTATTTCCCTTTTATGTGAGGAAATGCCTTTTGTTTCATGGATACATTCATTCATAAAATGTTGAGTATACAATAAGTTACAGACACTGAAGACATAATGGGTAACAAAAAAAAAGACACTGTCTTAATAAAAGAGAAGCTAACTAAATACATTACTAAGATGGCAGATGACAGTGAAGCTGTGACAATGAACAGTCAAACTATGGGCACAGAAAATGATATGGTGAGAAGTACCTGTGAAATTATGTAGTTAAGATTGGCTTCTTGATAAGGTGATATTTAAGCAGTAACTTGAATGATAAGAGAGTGACAAGTGTGATTATTATTTCAGGAAGAGAGGACCTGGTAGAAGAAAGTGTTAGTGCAAAGGTTCTTTGCTGGCAGCATCATGGGTTTGCTCACTCAAGGGCAAGAGACCACTGGGACTGGAGCGTCATTGGATAAGGAAAGTAGAGTGAGGATCAGGGCTAAGTGGTGCCTCAAGGCAGGATTGTGGTAAGCTTTCTCAGATAGTATCCAAACCATTTAAGTAAAAGAAAAACCCTTTTTGAGAAAGAATTTTTTGTTTTGTTTTATGTATGTGAGTACACATCACTTTCTTCAGACACACCAGGAGAGGAGTTAATATCCCATTACAGATGGTTGTGAGTCACCATGTGGTTGCTGAGAATTGAACTAAGGACATCTGGAAGAGCAGTCAGTGCTTTTAACTGCTGAGCCATCTCTTTAGCTCTAATAAAGAAAAATTAAAATAAAACTTTAAAAGGGACTTAAGAACCTCAAGGGTTTACTCAAATGTTACTCCATAAGAGATATGAAGAAATCTCTTCTTGGGTATTATTACAGTTCAGATTCCATATCTAGGAATAGGACAGGCGAATGAGGCTACAAACAAATGAGAAGAAACACCTGCAACTCCAAAGAAGCAGAATCCAGAGACACTTTGTTTTTTTGTTTTTGTTTTTTTGTTTTGTTTTTTTGTTTGTTTGTTTGGAAGAAGAATGTGAATACAACAGATTGAGTTTAGGACATTTCTTAAGGCAGGATCAAGAACTCTGGCCTAGAATGGTTGGGTTCTGAGAAAGATACACAGATTTTGGAAGCTCACAGGAATGAATTTCAATTCCTCTTGTTAACTCTTTTCACTTTTCTCCAGTGAGCATGGACTAAATATCTGTTTTCTGCAAGATCTCATGAGAGATATGATGATAAGTAAGGTACCTCCTTCAGGGAGATCCATGAATTTCCAGAAGTGACATAGTTCAAGACTCCAGGAATAAAATGTGGACAATCATGTTTTTATCTTTTTATATTATTCCATGGATGAATGACTACATGAGACAATGCAGATAACCTAGGCTTCCACATGCATGACATACATGCATGCACATACAGACATACACACAAATACATAACTTATACGTACACACAAAAAGCAATAAACACATCCATAATGAGGGTTATGGAGTGAGCCTGGATACTGTTTTTTTTTTTTTTCTTTCTTCTGCTGCTTTTAAATCAACTCTACCTTGATAACCACAGGTTCATATTAAAAAGCACATATATCACTTGTTTACTACCTAACATGAATTATAAGATGTTATAAGTGGTTTCAGGTTAACCTCCAAATTTGCACTGATTTTACCTAGGTTATAAGTTCTAGAATATTTCTAACCTTAAGTTACTATGAAGGCTTAGATATCAGGAGATAAATGCTAAGATTTGGAAGCTGAATTCTGTGTAGTAAATATAGAGGCTGTCATGTAGCAGTCAGAAATGGCAGTACTGACACATGGTTACCAAGACAAAATTGGAGAAATTGCTGTCAGAGAAGCGTCAAATTCCATACTATCTTTTTTGCTCTAAAAGCAGATCCCTGTCTCTATCCTTCCCTGCTCAGTCTCTAGTGAGTAGAATCCAAGAAAAGTATACTTAGTGAGATGATGAGAATGAGAAGATACATCGGAAAAGATATGATGTGTTTGTGTGTGTTGTGGATAGGTGGAATATATTGTTGATCATACTTAAGGAAGGTATTTGTATATTTGTATTGCATTACCTGTCTGTCTGTCTGTCTGTCTGTCTGTCTGTCTGTCTGTCTAAGAGAGAATATGTGGTAGATGAGGTAATATTGCGTTTTATTTTTTCTTTCTAATACAACACATGAAATTGCTAATTCCAGGGTAGATTGTTGCCTGCCTTTGGGATCCATAGATTTTCAGCAGACTGTGTGTATGCATGCATTTAGATGCTCTGAGCATGTGAGTTAAAGAAGACTGGTGCCTCTGTGCCCTAAAACTTTTATTTACTTATTTGCACATGACATTTAATTCTAAGGTACTTAAGATACTTTGAAAACACTAAATTAACTGTTAATCCTCTACATGTCTTTATAAAGCAGAAGAAAAAAGTCTTTATTATAAAACATTGCAGACTAAATGTGAAAAACAGACTTCACAGGGAAAGGGATAATCAAGAGGGATAAAAGAAGACAGATTCAATAGAAAAAAAAGACCACGAAAAGAATTTTTTTCAGTTCCTAGGAAAGAAAGGTAACTTCTGGAGAATTTTCTCAGCAGCTAGATTTCAAGCTGATCTGTCCAACATTTCAAGTGGTATGTGCATTTCTGTCTTTTTTTTTCTTTTAAACCTTAGTTGCCAGATGACCTTTAATAGGTCACTTTTCTACTTGAGGACTAGATTTTCATAATTGAAAACTGGGAAGTGCATGAGAATCTGATTATAGATATTGTTAAAAAAAGATATGTTAGGTTTGCAGGAAGTTTTCTTTGTGTGATCATTACAATAATCCCAATCACCACCACCATCACCACTATTCACATCATCATTTCTGTTGTAATCATTTGAATGAGAATGCTCCCTGTAGGCTTAGATATTGAAATACTTGGTCCCTAATTGGTGGCACAGTTGGAGAAGTTTTTGTGTTGCAATCCTATGGAATGAAGTCCATCAGTAAATGAAGACTTTGAGAATTTAAACACTCCACACCTATTCCAACATTCATTCTTCATTTTGTGTTTTTGTTTGAGGGTGTGAGAATTCAGCTTTCTGATCCTGCTGCTTGTCTGCCACTTGTTATAATGTCTCCCTGTCATAATGGACTTGTATCTCTCTGGAATTGTAATCCTAACTCTTTTGTCTATAAGTTGTCTTTGTATGCTGACTTGAATACGAATGGACACTAAAGAAGTGGATGCTCACAGTCATTCATTGGATGGAGCACAGGGTCTCCAATGAAGGAGCCAAAGAAAGTACCCAAGGAGCTAAAGGGGTCTGCAACCCTATAGGAGGAACAACAATATGAACTAATCAGTATCCCCCAGAACCTGTGTCTCTAGTTGCATACGTAGCAGAGGATGGCCTAGTCTGCCATCAATGGGAGAAGAGGCCCTTCATCTTGCGAAGATTATATGCCCCATTACAGGGGAATGCCAGGGCCAGTAAGTGGGAGTGGGTGGGTTGGGGAGCAGGGCTGGGAGAGGGTATAGGGGGCTTTGGGGATAGCATTTGAAATGTAAATAAAGAAAATATCTAATGAAAAGATTAAGAAAAAATGGCCACTATACACTTGTATGTTTGGAGACAAGATCCTGAGTTAGTGGAACTGTTTGGAAAAGATTAGGAAGTGTGGCCTTGTTGGAGGAGCTGAGTCACTAAGAGTGGGTTTTGAAGTTCCAAAAGCTCATTTAGTTCATAGTCAGTTTTCTCTGCCTTGTGCTTATAGAAAAAGATGTAAGCTCTCAACTACTGCTATAGTGCTCTGACTATCTGCCTGCTGCTGTACTTCCTGTTATGATGGTCACAGACTCTAACTCTACTGAACATCCAATTAAACGTTTCTGTGTATAAGCTGCATTTATCACAGCAACTGAAATGGAACTATGATATTTGATTATGGTGTTTTATCAAAGTAACAGAAAAGTAACTAATACATCTATCACAATCACTATTATCACTAGAACTACCATCATCATCATCACCATTGCCATCACCATCACCAGTATCATCACTATTGTCACCATCATTATCATAACCATCATCCTCACCATCTCCATCATGATCATTCACTGTCATCATTACTTTTATCATCGTATCACCATCATTATCAACTCTTTTGCCACTGTTAACATCATTGGCATCATCATATTTGCTATTATAGTTATATAATCTTCACCGTCATCACCGCTATCATCATCATCATCATCATCATCATTTCCATCACCAGCATCATCACTATTGTCACCAGGGTAATCATCATCATCATCACCATTTCCATTGCCATCACCATCACTATTGTTACCATTGTCATTACATTCATCACCATCATCATCATCCCCACTGCCATCACCATCACTGGCATCATCACTATTATCACCATCATCATTACCATCACCACCACCACATCATCACTATTGCCACTATTGTCCTCACCATTGCCATTATCACTTTTTTTTTTATTTTGCTGATGAAAGGTTTTGAGTTTTTTATTCATTGCAGTTGTTCTGTTTTTGCATTGCTGAGGATAAAACTAAGATTCCCCTTCTCCTCCTCCCCCTCCCCCTCCTCCTCCTCCTCCTTTGCCTCCTCCTCCTTTTTCTTTTGAGACATGTAGAAGAGTATAATAGAAGCAGAATCAAAATCTATCAAGGGCACAAAACAGAGGGAGAATGAAAATTGCCATCCAATGTATCCAGTTTGGGTAGGGCAATACCCTTAAGTTCTAGATATCTACTTTAAAAAAAAAAAAAAAAAAAAAGATTAATCTTAATCATTCTATTTTGCCAGTGATGACTAGGGAGCCAGATGCTAGGGTGAAAGCATGCTAGCTCAGAATGACAGAGAAAGCACCCAGCTGACCTTCCTCCTCAGCTGACCTCCCACCAGGAATGCTCCTCTCTCAAAGTTAATGTCCCTTCCTTCTACTTCCTGTGTGTCTCTATCTGTCCTCCTGACTCCCTCTTAATCTCTATGGTTCCCTTCTCTCTCTCTCTCTCTCTCTCTCTCTCTCTCTCTCTCTCTC